>NC_055685.1:40135614-40435614 GCF_017639745.1 Melanotaenia boesemani | reverse complement strand
TAGAAGCAATAGTCGATTTGGGAGGGATCGGGGAGTCTCTGAATGCGACCACTCGTGTGCCGCATGGGCCTTATTTGTGGGGGGACACTCCATGTAAGGAGTGAACTGGGGATGGGTGAAGGAGTTCGGTGGTTTTATAAACTTCTACTTGTTCTGTGTTTCAATCAGAGGATTATTTTTATTTTGTGATTATTATTGTTAATTTTGGTTTTGGTTGTGTTTTATTATATTATTATTATATAATTATCTTGGCACGGTTTTGTTTTATATTTTTTATTATTCATGGCAGTGGAACTTAATCAGAGACACATATTTATATGGCTAATTGTATAAGAGTTATATCCTGGAATGTAAATGGGCTTCAGAACATTATTAAGCTGAAGAAATGCTTAACTTATTTAAAATCTCAGCAAACTCAGTTAGCTTTTATACAGGAAACGTACCTGACAGATTCAGAAGTGCTTAAATTACGAAGGGATTGGGTAGGGCAGGTGTTTCATAGCTCCTACACTAGCAAAAAACACGGTGTAGCCATTCTGGTACACAAAAAGCTTAATTTTTCTATGATAAAAGAGCATAAGGACACTGAGGGTAGAGTAATCTGTTTGGGAGCAAAAATTAATGGAGTTAAGGTTAATTTATGCAATATTTATGCTCCTAACATAGAGGATGCTGGCTTTTTCCATAACATAAACAGAATGACGGGTGACATTATAGATGGCCATATGATTATAGGAAGAGACTTTAATCAGGTCCTTGATGGAGTGTTAGACAAAACCACAATTTCCAAGAACACACCTAAGGACAGAAGTGCTATTAAATTAATGATGAAGGATTTAGGTTTGGTAGATATCTGGAGGCTGGTGAATCCAAGAGAAAAGGAGTTTACATTTTTTTCTCATAATCGCAAGTCACACTCCAGAATTGATTATTTTTTGATCAGTAATACATTGGTAGAGGATGTCTCGGACTGCACAATAAAACCTATTGCATTAACAGATCATGCTACTGTACAACTGGCATTAGTTCTGGAACCTGAGTTAAAGAAAAACACTAGATGGAGACTGAACGTATCATTGTTCCAAAATCCTGAATTTACTAAATTACTGGAGGAGCTTAATGACTTTTTTGATCTTAACATTGGCTCTGTTGAGAGGATTGGCACAGTGTGGGAGGCATCCAAGGCTTACGTCAGAGGGAAAATTATTGCATTTGCTAGTAGAAAAAAAAGGGAACAATCACAAAGAGTGGGGATTCTGGAGACAGAGCTCAAGGAACAAGAAAAGAAAGTTTCGGAAGGCTATAGCGATGCAACTCTTAAACAGATCTGTGATAAGAAATTTCAGGTGAATGAGATATATAACAGAAGAGTGGAGTATGCCCTATTTAGAATGAAGAGTAACTTTTATGAAAGTGGAGAAAAGGCAGGGAAGCTTTTGGTAAGACAACTAAAACAGAAGGAGGCTACCTACACAATTCCGGCTATTAAAGATGAGGATGGGGAAATGAAGACAAATACTGCAGACAGTAATAAAGTATTCCTGAAGTTTTACGACAGACTTTATACGTCAGAGGTAGAGCATGATATAAATAAATGTGATGATTTCTTTTCTAACTTTAACTTGCCCAAACTTACTGAGGACCAGCGAACCTATCTAGATAGTCCAATAACAGTTGAAGAGGTTAAGAAGGCTATATCATTAATGAAAGTGGGAAAGTCACCAGGGTTAGATGGATTTCCAGCGGAATATTATAAAAGATTTGCAGATACATTAGCGCCCATTTTAACTAAGGTTTATGAAGAAATGTTTTTATTGGGAGTGATGCCGGAAACGTTTAATGAGGCTTTGATCTCATTAATTGTTAAAAAGGACAGAGACCCAACAGACCCAGGTAGTTTTAGACCAGTGAGTTTGATCAACGTGGACTGTAAGATATTAACAAAAGTCTTGGCCCTCAGACTAGAAACGGTATTACCATGTTTGATACACTCAGACCAGGTGGGATTTGTGAAGGGAAGAACATCCTCAGATAATGTCAGAAGGCTCTTGCACCTCATATGGTTAAATAGAGACAATAGTACACCCGTAGCAGCTCTATCATTGGATGCCCATAAGGCATTTGATAGGGTGGAGTGGAGTTTCCTTCAATATACTCTAAAAGCATTTGGATTTGGTGAAGGCTTGACTAAATGGGTGAGTATCATTTACTCAGACCCTAGAGCAGCGGTTCTAACCAATGGAGTGATTTCACCTTTTTTTCCATCTGGAAAGAGGAACAAAACAGGGGGACCCACTCAGCCCTCTTCTATTTACACTATTCTTAGAGCCTTTAGCGGCGGCAGTCAGGTCACAGAGAGATATAAGGGGAGTTATGCAGGGAAGTGATGAACATAAGATGTTTCTGTATGCAGACGATATATTGCTGCTGGTCAGGGATCCCTCCCACTCACTTCCAAAAATTCTTTCCACAATAGAGACTTTTTCAAATATTTCAGGCTATAAAATAAACTGGCAGAAATCAGAGGCTATGCCTGTGTCAAAGGGGTGTTTTCAGACTCTTATTTCTCCATTTCAATTCAGGTGGATCCCTGTTGGGATGAAATATTTGGGTATTAGGTTATGCTCTGATTTAACAAACATTATTTCTATAAACTTAGACCTATTGTTACAAAAACTCAAGGTAAAACTAGATCAGTGGAAGGTGCTCAATCTCACATTGTGGGGGAAAATTAACACTATTAAGAAGCTTGTTGTTCCGCAATTTAACTATATATCTATGATGATACCAATAACTATTAGTAATGTTTTTTTTAAACAATATAATGGGCTAATTAAAACTTTTCTGTGGAATGGCAAGAAAGCAAGAATTGGACTAAGAAAATTATGTGCTTTAAAAGAAAGTGGAGGTCTGGCACTTCCAAATTTAGAGCTATACAACATTGCATTTGAAATGAGTAAATTGAGTAGACACTGGAAAACACCAGATTCGAGTCTAGGGTGGGTTAAGGTTGAGAAGGCTTTGTCAGCTTCTTTTAATGTCATTTGGCTCCTCTCTCAAAAATCTATTGGCACAATGCAGCAAGACCCAATTTTGCTGCATTCAAAATGGGCCTGGACCAGGGCACATAAGATACTTGGAATCTGCCCTTATAAACAATCCTATTCCTCAATCTGGAATAATCCGGCAATTCGTGTAGGAAACTCTCCCTTCTTGTGGCGTAAAGGGCTTGAGAAAGGGGTACAAAAAATAGAGAATTTATACAAGGATGATGTATTTTTGCCATTTAGTCTTTTAAAAGAAGCTTTTACTATGACAGATAAAGGGGATTTTTGGAAGTACTTACAACTCAGGAGTAGTGTGAACTCTGCCCTTGGTCTAAAACTGGTGCAGAAAGAAAATATTATCAAGGACTGGTTAAACTCGCCTAGTAATTTACGTTCTTCATCAGTATTTTATAAAAAACTTTTAGGACAACAAGAAGGGCTTTGTAACAGTCTGAGACTAACATGGCAGAGGGACCTGAATATAGTGATTAGTGAAGATGTATGGAGTGATATAATTTCAGACATAGGCTGGGCTTCAAGAGATGCCAGAAGTAAATTTATTCAGATATTCAGAAGATTGTACACCGGTATTATTATACACCAGGGATCACCAACTCCGGACCTCTTGAGCCAGTGTCCTGCAGGTTTTCAATATCTCCATACTGCAGCACACCTGACTCAAATAATGGGTCGTTGAGAGGCTGGTGTAGACCTTGACTATTGACTATTTCATTTGAACCAGGTGTGTTGCAGCAGGGACGCAGTGAAAACCTGCAGGACACTGGCTCAAGAGGTCCGGAGTTGGTGATCCCTGCCATCAAAAATGTTTAAAATGAGTATACTGCAAGATAATAAATGTTGGAAATGTGGCAGTAATGTTGGTACATATCTTCATGTTTTCTGGGAATGTCCTTTGGTGTCTCCTTTTTGAACTGAAGTCATTATAAATTTGGAGAAGTGGACTGGGTTATCCATACCTAGATCACCCCAACTGTGTCTCTTGGGAGATAGCTCTCTCATGCCCCCAGGGTTTACAAAAGAAATGTTCGGACTTGTGGTGGCTGGATTTATTGTGGCTGCAAGACTGGCCTCAGACTGAGGACTGGATTAAACTTATGACAGAGACTGCTTCATTTGAATCTCTAATTGCTAAGGTAAATAATGTCCAGGTTAAAACAAGCATACTCTAATTTTTCCCTTTCACTACATTAACATGAAGACCACATCTACTTTCCAGATTTTTTCAACGCCATAGCCCCACCCCCTACAAACAGGAAGTCCCATGTTTTTAACCCTTTGATACCTGTAAAACCAATTCAAATGCATAAATATCACCTTTCATGAATTCAGGATCAAAATGATGAATGACTTCTTGCACCATCATGATATAAATGATTTCCTGTGAGGTTTCAGTCCTTCGCCATGGAACAAGAAGTAACTCCATCTGTGGACTCAGTTGAGCGAACAACTTGAAATTTGCCAACTGTAATTACAGTTCCAACCTGAACATGCTGGTACAGGAAACAGGACGATAGCACCACCTAGTGGCTACCTTGAATTCTGCAGATCTTAAATCATGCTGCTGAGATTACCAAAGTGAACATGGTTTACTCTAGTCCCAGGCTGAACACATCTGGATGTCCAGATGTTGTCAGTGCCATAAATAAGCTTATCATATCTTAGCCCCACCTGCTGGAAACAGGAAGTCGTTTCTGTGCGAACAGGATTTTGTAGGCTTGTAAAACCTCTTTTCATGCCCGAGTTATTTGCCACCTCTCATTTCTACAGATATCAAGCTTTAATTCACAGGCCATACTCTTTGGACATAGATGATCATATCTAGGCATTTTCAGCCTTCTAGGAAAAAGCATTGATGAATTATTAGTATAAAAAAAAATAAAAAAAAAAAGTCCGTTTTTCGCCATCTTTTTCCACTTTTCTGATTGACTCCAAACTGAACGTGCCTGACGGAGATGGCACTAGGAACCTCACGTTCTAATTTCATGTCTCTAACATCAACCATTCTGTTTTTATGGCTGTTTGAAAAAGTGTCCGCCTCCAATGCTTTAACATGGTCGGTGGGGGTGAACAGTGCACGGTGCACTGAGATGTCATCGTGGCTCGATAGCACAGAGGTTAAAGCGTTCGGTTCACTTACTGAAGTTCAGGGTTTTGAAACCACAACATAGAAAACACTTTTTTTTTCCTTGCTCTGTGAGCAGAGGCCAAACCTTAACATGTTTGTACATGAAAAACCCCTATAAATGTCCAGAGGTTGTCAATGCGATAACTCCACCCCTAAAACAGGAAGTCACAAAATTTTAACCCTTTCTGTAACACCAATTCAAACTCAGAAATATCACCTTCTTGACTTCAGTATTCAATATCATGTCAAATGACTTCCCAGTACGTTTCACTCCTTCACCATAAACCAGGAAGTTGCTCTAACTCTGATCTCAGTTGACCAAACGCCATGGGATTTGCCAATTTTAATGAGAGTCCCAACCTGAGCATGTTTGTACATGAAAAATGACTATAGAGCCACCAAGTGGCCATGTGGGATTATCATGTAATTAAATTCACGGCCAGGTTTGCATCCATTTCACACCGTTTCCCTCTCTGGATGGTACGTTTTGCTGCCACAATGACTGCACAGCAAGCACGCCGGGGGCGGCGGTGCGTTGGCACCCATCAAAATTTCTTTGAAATTTTCAAGTTCCGCTTATTATAATTCCGTCTCTCCCCACTCCTACAGTTTTGCCTCTACCCCCAGTGAAAGTCTGGCTGAGTTGTAGGCTTCCAAAATAACTTTGGTCTTTTAGCTGGTCTGCCCCAAATAAGGGACCAAAATTCGCAGTTTTTTGCGATTCATGCAAACGACCTTAGACTTTTGTACAAGAAAAGTTGGAGCACACCATTTGGGGTCAAGGCGCACATTTTGATATAACTTTTGTGGGGGTAGATTCAAAGCTGTAGGAGGAGATAGGTACCAAAGTTTTAAACAGAATGTTGCATTGACACCTATAATGAATGTTAAGATCAACTGTCTTCAGAAAAGTCAACATTAAATAAAACATTGACGCAGCCACATCTCACCTTCTACAGTTTGCTGCCACCTTGTGGCTCATTCTAGGATGAACACTAAAGCTAGATGTTCTGTGTTTTTCGAGCAGAAGTTCTTTGAAAACCTGAACCCAATGGAGAACTTGTCAGAAAAGGACTTTGCTGATTACCTGTTCAACAAATCTTTGGAGATTGAGCCGCGACACACCCGATCCTTACCTCGATTTGTAAGTACCACCACACTAACCCCTGTGAGGACTCTACTGACGCTGTTACTAATCTGTCCTCATTCCTGTCCAGGGGAAGAAGTACAACTGTCCTCTGAAGTCTCCAGGGATTCGGCCCACCTCAGCAAGGCCTGGCACCATGCGACATCCAACACCTCTACAGAACGAACCCAGGAAAATCAGCTACAGCCGCATCCCCGACAATGAGGCCGAAGGGGCAGCAATGTCTGCCCCCAACTCCCCCCATACCCCCCTCACCCCGCCCCCTGCCTCGGCCGCTTCCAGCTCTACAGATGTAGGCAGCGTGTTCGACTCGCCTCAGGGTCCCAGCAGCCCCTTCCACTCAAGTAAGACTTGCTCAGTAGCTGAGACTAGCTCCGCCCACTGACCAGTTACTGACAGGCCTCATTACAACCCCAAATTCAAAACGTCGAGACTCACAGTAAAACCGCCACCAGATTTACAGTCGGCTCATCAAATGGCAAGGCAGTTTATTTGTACAACACATTTCATGTACAGGACAATTCAAAGTGCTTTACATAAAACAAAGACATTACAGATATTTAGAAATAGTAAAAGGCATCAACACTTTATCACAATAAAATAGTAAATTACATTAAAATGATTAAAAGCAAGATAAGTTAAAAAAAAAAAAGGTTAACGTGCAGATTTCATGCATAGATGCATGAGAACAGAAATGTTTTTAACCTGGATTTAAAAATGTCTACATTTGGTGAAAGTTTATGGTAAAATGACTCGGCTCCATCATCTGATCTTCTGGGGATGAAAGATGCTGTCCTGACTGCTCTGGGGTTATTTATGAGTTACTGGCATATCCAGGTCCCCATTCTCACCTTTACCTGAGACTAGCCCACCTACTGACCCTTCCCAGGACACAGCGTTGTGGTGCAGATACAATTAGCATGGCTGCATGACTGTGTTATTGATCATCAAAAGTACTGATCCTCAGGATTAACTGTTCAGGCTTCTCCTCCTCCTCTTTCTGCTGCTGCCCTTCCTCACACTCTGATTCTCCTCTTCATCCCGCAGCCTGCGACAGCATCTTTGCTGTTGTCTCTCTGCCTCATGGCCCACGTTAGTATGACCCTTCTGACTCTCCGTACATCACCTTTCACCTGTTTTTGTTTGCCAACACAGAGTTGACCTGGGATCAGCTCACAGTGCTGGGTGGTCACTCCACTCAACTTTATTTAAACAGCACTTTAACGTATGAGTAGAACAAAGAACTGAACGCAGCACAGAAGCAAAACATTTAAACGTAAAGTAAAAACAGAAAAATAGCGGTAAAATAATGAAAGAACTAAAACACTAAAAACAATAAGACACTAACCCTCTAATGTTAGATCCAAGGCCAGGTCATAGTAATGGGTCTCCAGGCAGGTTTTAAAACTGGACCGTGGTGAGGCGCCTCTAATTAGTAGCAGCAAAGACTTCACAGTTCAGAAGCAGCAACCACAAAACCTCCATCCCCTCTGAGCTTCCGCCCAGACCTTGGACACAGTGGACAGCCTGGACAGCATGGTTAGTTTAACTTTGGACACAGTGGACGGCCTGGACAGCATGGTTAGTTTAACTTTGGACACAGTGGACGGTGTGGACAGCATGGTTAGTTTAACTTTGGACACAGTGGACGGCGTGGACGGTGTGATTAGTTTAACTTTGGGCAGCGTGGACAGCATGGTTAGTTAAACTTTGGACACAGTGGACAGCCTGGACAACATGGTTAGTTTAACTTTGGACACAGTGGACAGCGTGGACGGTGTGGACAGCGTGGACGTTGTGGTTAGTTTAACTTTGGAAAGCGTGGACGTTGTGGTTAGTTTAACTTTGGACAGCGTGGACAGCGTGGACGTTGTGGTTAGTTTAACTTTGGACAGCGTGGACGTTGTGGTTAGTTTAACTTGGGCCAGCGCGGACGGTGTGGACAGCATGGACGTTGTGGTTAGTTTAACTTTGGACAGCGTGGACGTTGTGGTTAGTTTAACTTTGGACAGCGCGGACGGTGTGGACAGCGTGGACGTTGTGGTTAGTTTAACTTTGGAAAGCGTGGACGGCGTGGACGGTGTGGACAGTGTAGACGGTGTGGATGTTGTGGTTAGTTTAACTTTGGACAGCGTGGACGTTGTGGTTAGTTTAACTTTGGACAGCGTGGACAGCGTGGACGGCATGGTTAGTTTAACTTTGGAGACAGTGGATGGTGTGGACAGTGTGGACGTTGTGGTTAGTTTAACTTTGGACAGCGTGGACGGTGTGGACAGCGTGGACGGTGTGGACAGCGTGGACGTTGTAGTTAGTTTAACTTTGGACAGCGTGGATGGTGTGGACAGCGTGGACGTTGTGGTTAGTTTAACTTTGGACAGCGTGGACGGTGTGGACAGCGTAGACGTGTGGACAGCGTGGATGTTGTGGTTAGTTTAACTTTGGACAGCGTGGACATTGTGGTTAGTTTAACTTTGGACAGCTTGGACGGTGTGGACAGCGTGGACGGTGTAGTTAGTTTAACTTTGGACAGCGTGGATGGTGTGGACGTTGTGGTTAGTTTAACCTTGGACAGCCTGAACAGCATGGTTAGTTTAACTTTGGACAGCGCGGACGTTGTGGTTAGTTTAACTTTGGACAGCGTGGACGTTGTGGTTAAGTTTAACCTTGGACAGCGTGGACGTTGTGGTTAGTTTAACTTTGGACACAGTGGATGGTGTGGACGGCGTGGACGGTGTGGACAGCGTGGACGTTGTGGTTAGTTTAACTTTGGACAGCGTGGACGGTGTGGACAGCGTGGACGTTGTGGTTAGTTTAACCTTGGACAGCGTGGACGGCGTGGTTAGTTTAACTTTGGACACAGTGGACAGCCTGAACAGCATGGTTAGTTTAACTTTGGACAGCGTGGACGTTGTGGTTAGTTTAACTTTGGACAGTGTGGACAGCGTGGACGTTGTGGTTAGTTTAACTTTGGACAGCGTGGACGTTGTGGTTAAGTTTAGCCTTGGACAGCGTGGACGGCGTGGTTAAGTTTAACCTTGGACAGCGTGGACGTTGTGGTTAAGTTTAACCCTGGACAGCGTGGACGTTGTGGTTAAGTTTAACCTTGGACAGCGTGGACGTTGTGGTTAAGTTTAGTCTTGGACAGCGTGGACGTTGTGGTTAGTTTAACTTTGGACGGCGTGGACAGCGTGGACGGTGTGGACGGCGTGGTTAGGGTTTAGCGCCACAGTCCCGCCTGTGCAGGGCTGGAAGTCGCTGGAAGCTTCGCTAAGCTAACATTTCCTTCGCTGAGCAGCAGTTTAGCAGATTTCGTTCTGTCGCCGCGTCTAAACTGTTCTGTTCTTCTTCGTCTACTCGTCTCATGCCGCGGTTGTTGGGGGAGGGGTGGGCGTGGTGAAGTTATTTCCTCCTGCGCTGCTGGGCAGGTGGCCTGACAGCCACACCCCTCTCACCAGGTTTGGTGCTTCTTTTCAAATCTAAACAATTCTCCTGAAATTTGCAGTGATCTGCTCTGACTACCGGGAATTCTGGTTCATATAGCTGCATGAACCTAAATTTAACCTTTATTTTTATTTAATTTAAGGCTGTCAAAATAGCGCGTTAACAGCGGTAACTAATTTATGTAATTACTTGCGTTAATAGTTTTAACAAAATTAAGGTATGCGGGGCATGACGAGCTCCATACATCCGTCATTCCTCCGCTATGACGGAGAGGCAGATGGAAAAGATGAGCCGGCTGAATCTATGGAGGGATTTCAGATTAAAGACAACGTTGATGGAACAACACCTGGAGGACGATGGTGTTTAACACTCACACCATTTTTCTTTTTTGTTTCCTACCATGTGAACAAACATGGCTGGTCCAGCGGCTCTCCGGTCTTCTCTGTGTCTGCTCCTCCTCTCCTGTTGCATGAATCATGACCGTCAGTGATCAGCTGATTAGTGTATGGATCAGCTGAGGAGGGGGAAACTAGCGGTTCATGGTTCATACCGGCACATATTTACCTCAAAGTATCTCTACTTTGAGGTAAATATGTGGTCGACAGGGTTTTTACTTCTGATATGCAGGGGCGGGTCTAGAAAAAGTTCTGATGGGGGGCCAGGAGCACTGACCAGGAAAAGGGGGGCACAGATGAGACCTTTGTGTTTTTATCCAGATCATCATTTTTATCCGTTTCTTCATCAATATCAGCTTTTTAACTTCATTTGTCAACATCTGGTGGTTTTTTGACAGATTTCATCACCATGTTGGTGAGGTGATGCTGGATGAATTCTGCTCTAGAACATGGTAGAGATGATGCAGAACAACAGATGTACATTACATGCTGCATTTACTGACCCTGGGACATCTGATGTTTAGGTCAGATGGTCAGTTAACACTATTTGTAGCATTGGCTTGCAGTAAAAACGGAAAATTTCAGACATAGTCACGAATGGTGATTAATCATGATTAATCATGTTTTATTCATTTGTAAGCTGTGATTAAACCTGGTTAAAAATGTTTGACAGCAGTAATTTAATTATTTGACAGGGATTTCTACTGCTGTCCCTGGCTGGGCTGTTCTACACTACCTTAAAATACCACTTTACAAAACCTATATAAAACCTATCCATACGCACAATACAAAATCTATAAATCGTTCATTCACACCCACACACAGTGCTACTTACAAATGAGTACAGCTTTAGTTTGTTTTCAGCCAAGACTTAAAGGGTGAAGATTTTAAACTCGGATATGGCCTTGAGTTCAGTCAGAAAAGGCTGACGGACCAAACGAAGTTCTGCAGTGTGGAAGCAGCTAACCATGTCGGAATACAGGGTGTGCAGAATTATAAGGCAAGTTGTATTTTTGAGGATTAATTTTATTATAGAACAACAACTATGTTCGCAATGAACACAAAAGATTCATAAATATCAAAGCTGAATATTTTTGGAAGTTGGAGTGGGGCTTTTTTAGTTTTAGTATCTTAGGAGGATATCTGTGTGTGCAGGTGACTATTACTGTACATAATTATTAGGCAACTTAACAAAAACCAAATATATACCCATTTCACTTATTTATTTTCACCAGGGAAACCAATATAACAACTCAAAATTTACAAATATACATTTCTGGCATTCAAAAACAAAACAAAAACAAATCAGTGACCAATATAACCACCTTTCTTTGTGAGGACACTCAAAAGCCTGCCATCCATAGATTCTGTCAGTGTCTTGATCTGTTCACGATCAACATTGCGTGCAGCAGCAACCACAGCCTCCCAGACCCTGTTCAGAGAGGTGTACTGTTTTCCCTCCCTGTAGATCTCACATTTGATGAGGGACCACAGGTTCTCTATGGGGTTAAGATCAGGTGAACAAGGAGGCCATGTCATTATTTTTTCTTCTTTTAGACCTTTTCTGGCCAGCCACGCAGTGGAGTACTTGGATGCGTGTGATGGAGCATTGTCCTGCATGAAAATCATGTTTTTCTTGAACGATGCTGACTTCTTCCTGTACCACTGCTTGAAGAAGGTGTCTTCCAGAAACTGGCAGTAGGACTGGGAGTTGAGCTTGACTCCATCCTCAACCCGAAAAGGTCCCACAAGCTCATCTTTGATGATACCAGCCCATACCAGTATCCCACCTCCACCTTGCTGGCGTCTGAGTCGGAGTGGAGCTCTCTGCCCTGTACTGATCCAGCCACGGGCCCGTCCATCTGGCCCATCAAGACTCACTCTCATTTCATCAGTCCATAAAACCTTAGAAAAATCAGTCTTATGATATTTCTTGGCCCAGTCTTGACGTTTTATCTTGTGTGTCTTGTTCAGTGGTGGTCGTTTTTCAGCCTTCCTTACCTTGGCCATGTCCCTGAGTATTGCACACCTTGTGCTTCTTGGCACTCCAGTGATGTTGCAGCTCTGAAATATGGCAAAACTGGTGGCCAATGGCATCTTGGCAGCTTCACGCTTGATTTTCCTCAGTTCATGGGCAGTTATTTTGCGCCTTGTTTTTTCAACACGCTTCTTGCGACCCTGTTCACTATTTTGAATGAAACGCTTGATTGTTCGATGATCACACCTCAAAAGCTTGGCAATTTTAAAAGTGCTGCATCCCTCTGCAAGACATCTCACTATTTTTGACTTTTCAGAGTCCGTCAAATCTCTCTTCTGACCCATTTTGTCAAAGGAATGGAAGTTGCCTAATAATTATGCACACCTGATATAGGGTGTTGATGTCATTAGACCACACCCCTTCTCATTACAGAGCTGCACATCACCTGATATGCTTAATTGGTAGTAGGCTTTCAATCCTGTACCGGTTGGAGTAGAACAACATGATGAGGATGATGTGATCAAAATACTCATTTGCCTAATAATTCTGCACACACTGTAAATGCGGCTAACCATTTATCTGGATAAGGTTAGCTGCCTTTAGCCTGATACGGTTAGCCGTTAAAGGCAACTAACCATATTGGGGTAAAGGCAGTTAGCCGTAATTCTCTGTCTTCAAAAACCTGAAACTTTCACATCCAGCCCAAAGGCGGCCAAGATAACCTTTTATCAGAACAAGATCCGCAATGCTCCCAACACACGACATGTTCATGGTGTTTAACTCTCTTCTATCTCCACCACCTGCTCAGCCTCCCACTGTGCTGACTGCAGAAATGTTTGCTTCCTACTTCACTGAAAAGGTCGCTGCCATCAGTGACCAATTCACTGAGCCGGACCAACTCAGCCTTACCAAACCAGCTACTGGTGCCTCACTCTGCTCTTTCCGCTCTCTAAGTGAGGACCAAGTCTCTAAACTTCTAGTCAGCTCAAAACCCACGACCTGTCCTCTTGATCCTGTTCCCTCTGACATCCTGCAGAGCATTTTACCTACAATCAAACCTGCAGTAACCCATATTATCACCTCCTCTCTTAAATCCGGTGTCTTTCCTTCTGCCTTCAAGCAAGCTCGGGTTACCCGCTGCTGAAGAAACCCACAATCAACCCAGCCCAGGCTGGAAACTACCGGCCGGTCTCACTGCTTCCATTCATGTCTAAACTACTAGAGCGTGCCATCTTCAGTCAGGTCTCACAGTTCCTCCAAGACAACAACCTGTTAGATCCATATCAATCTGGCTATAGGCAAGGTCACTCTACTGAAACTGCTCTCCTGCCAGTTACTGATTCCCTACGGGTTGCCAGATCCGCTGGTCAATCCTCAGTCCTTATACTGCTGGACCTGTCTGCTGCCTTTGGCACGGTCAACCATCATATACTGTTCTCCACACTCTCGGAGCTTGGCATCTCAGGATCTGTCCTCTCGTGGTTGTCCTACCTCACAGGGAGATCATTCAAAGTATCTTGGTGAGGGGGCGTGTCCAGATCACATGACCTGACAACAGGGGTGCCTCAGTGCTCGGTGCTTGGCCCTCTTCTCTTTTCACCATACACCTCCTCACTCGGTGCATCATTAGCTCTCGTGGTTTCTCCTACCACTGCTATGCAGATGACACTCAGCTTTTCCTTTCTTTCCGACCTGACGACACAACGTCTCAATGTGAATATCAGCATGTTGCTGATATCTCCGCATGGATGAAGGATCGCCACCTTCAGCTAAATCTGTCCAAGACTGAGCTTATTGTCTTTCCAGCCAATCCTTCCTTACCGCCACAGATAAGTGTGCAGCTTGACTCCATCACGCTTGTACCTACGTCTTCTACCAGGAATCACAAACACACAAATAACAATAAATAACTTTTAAAAAAGGCGGCTTACTGTGTTAGGATAAACACAGCTAACCACATCAGGAGAAACACATCTGACTGTGTCGAGATAAACAGCTTATTTAATCACTACTGGTCACCAGTCCATCACATTAAAAAATTCACAGCTAAATTAATTATTTATAAATGAAAATTGATCTGAAATAAAATATTTTCATGGTGATCCAGATGTTGACTGTGCTGTCAGAAGGAACAGCTCAGACCGGTCTCAGCATCTACCGGAAAGCCCAGCTCGGTGAGGGTACCGCCCAGCACTGCTTAGAGATAAGACTGGTCGAACAGATCAGTGTGGCTCATCTGTGTAACGTCTCATCTGTGTGATACCCTGTCTCCATGGAAACCATCAATCACTGTGTTAAAAGGAAAACTGGCTGATAACATTGGTTGGCATTATTACGTTTTATCAGACACGGTCGACCCGGCGGGTTGTCGCCGGTTACGACCGTCTACATTTGGCCTGGTGAGCCAGGTCCATATCTCCAGGATTTAGCCTTCAATGCCGAACAAGTTTTATTGGTTGGTTCCTTTCAGTGTTTTGTCACCCGAGACCCAATCAGAGCTTAAATCAGGTTCTGTCTTCTGGTCCATCTCAGGGTCGTCCTCGGTCTCCTCCATGATCAGTTTCAGTCGGGGTTCAGAAGACGCTCCGGTTCCTCCACCCGTTCCTCCTCGCAGACGACCAGAGTCGGCTCCCTCAGAGTCGTCCCCCTCCAAGGTACGTCTTCCTCATCACCATCATCATCATATCCTGTCAGTGTTCTTCACCCTCCATCTCTCTCTCTCCCCAGATGATGTCACAGTCAGACGACCCGCCCGCCGTCCCTCCTCGCCAGCCGACCTGTAAGCTCCTCCCCCCTCGTTACTCTTCCTCGTTGTCCTCATCGTCCCCACCAGACAGCCCCCCCTTACTGCCTCCTCGGGAGCCCCTCAACTCTCCCATTCACCTCCTGCCCCCCCCTCAGGGTCGCCCCCGCTGCGACCTGCTGCCTCAGGCCTTCTTCCCTTCTACCTCCTCTTCCTCATCCATGTGCTCTGCCTCCACAGCGTTGTCCTCCTCTCCACCCCTTCCTCCCCCTGCCCCCATCTCCACCACCCCCACCTCAAGGAAAATGCCTCCCCCCTCCCCACCCCTCCTCCCCCCCGTGGATGGCCCCCCAGTTCCCCCGCGTCACAGTGTCCCCAAACTCCCCCCAAAAACCTACAAGAGGGAGTCTCTGGGACACGCCCCCCTGCTGGATACACCCCCTGCACTGTGATTGGACAGAGTTGACCTCAGGAACAGCAGATGTTTTCAGCCTGCAGTGGAGGTGGAGCTTAAGGACCTAACACTACAGCTGATTGGCTCAGAAAAAAACTTTTGTCTTGGCCAATCTGAATATCCTGACCCGGTCCGAACTCATATAAATCTTGTGCTCTTAGACTCTGATTGTGGCCTCGTCTGTTCAGTTGTTTTCATTTCCGCTTCATGTGTGCGAGCCCGGACCTGATCAGACCCAACTGCACCACATCAGACCCATCAAACCAGACCAAACTTAACTGGACCTGATCAGACCCGGTCATACCTGATTGGACCCATTTGGACCTCATATTGAATAGAACTTGTACAGAGAGCTTATGGATAATGTAGTTATCCACAGACTGAAAAGGTGTTGGTGTGTCAGGAACCTTCAGGTACTGGACCAGAACCTTAGAGGTACTGTAGTGGTTCTGGTGGACCTGATATTGTCTGTGTTATTGTTAATGAAGATGTAAACAAGCGTAAATATGGCCTTCTTTAAAAAACAAGGGAATAAAGTGTTTCTACCACAGATCTGGAGGCCTGCACGTCTCTTTTCTCACATGCTGTCTGACCCGTCACATGACCGTCTCAAGACCCGTCACAAGACGGGAGAATCAGGTTCTCTGTGAAGTGTTCTGAATTTTATTTTTTAATGTCATTCATTGAAAATTCTGATATTTAGACTGATCAGTGATCTAATTAGGGTCAGATCTCCAACTGATAGCATGGTTTCCATGGTAACATGACAATGTTGGTTCAACTCTGGTTCCGACTTGGATAGAACCAACGTAGTTCTCATGTGTATTCAGTCAGACGTCCACTTCAGGTTTTATGGTGTCACAGGAACCAGGAGCTGAACCAGGATCCAAGAGACGATGGACAACATTGTCTGAGTGACATGTTCAGAACTGGTTACCATGGTGATAAATCAGGCTTAAAGAAAAACTCCTTTATAGCGATTAGTCGGGTGCAGGGTTGATCTGCAGGAAAATAGATTTTATTTCTTCAAGAAGGCAAAAACAAAGCTTTAATTGACTTCAGACACATCTTTGTTTCAGCTGTATTTTAATAGCTGAGGACCAAGACCAGAATCAGGACCCGGACCCATTCCAGGTCCAGTCTGACAGCTTTATAATCAGGATCAATCGTTTCCAACAATCCACAGATCAATAACTGAACTTATCTGATCGACTTTGAATTTGAACAACTTGATTGATCAAAGTAAAAGTGATAATGAATGATTTATCTATGATGACATCACAGTGTGGGCGGAGCTTAAATTATTTTAACTGGAAAGAAAGATCCAGATAACCAGATCCGGATCGGTCTCTGGAGTATCCGGCTGGATCCGGATCAGTCTCTGGAGTATCCGGCTGGATCCGGATCAGTCTCTGGAGTATCCGGCTGGATCCGGATCAGTCTCTGGATGCGGTCCAGGATGATCTGGTTGGAGCTGCGGCAGTCTTCGGGTCCATATGGAGCTGTAAGAATCAGAACTCCCGCCACCCTCAGCTCATCCCCCTCCTCCACCACAGGAACCCGGTTCTTCTCCAGCCACCACCGGACCGCCCCCCTCCTCCTCCTCAGTTCTTCTTGGTCCAGGTGGGGGGAGGTCGGGGGGGGGAAGAAGATCCGGAGCTGTGCTGCCGTCTTCTGATCCGCTTCCTGCAAGATCGTCACCTCCTCCACAGCGTGACCCATCACCACCCGGACCGTAGCACCCTCCTCCTTGAAGGTTACCAGAACCAAGCTGCAGAGACAAGATCAGATCCACATCAGTCTCAGAAACTAGATCCGCCTCAGAAACCAGATCCGCCTCAGTCTCAAGAACAAGTTGGATTGTAATTCTAGCTGAAGACCAGGTGGTTTAGGTAAACGGAGTCAGGTGATTTCTCACAGGAAGTTGCTATTTTACTTTGAAAAAGCAGCAAAATAAAAGTCAGATTCGGCTTCAGTTTTACTGATCAGCTGTTGTAGGAAATGTGCCTGAAGTCGTGTTAAAAAGTTTGTTGTCCAGGAAACGTCCACTGGGTCCATGACCCTCCTGACTCACTGGAACTTCTTCTTCTGTGGATCTAAGCTGCCAGCTGGGCATCTTTCTGCTGGATGCTTCTACCGACAACTTCATCAAATAATATTTAAAAGACAAATCCGTCTCAGATGCGGCACGTCGGATAATAACTGGACTTCTTCGTGTGGGTTTAAAGTTGGAATATTTACATTTCATTTATACTTAGTTTTATTGTGGAATGAAGAATTTAAAATGTGAGTTTCTTTTCTGTCATTTCTGCATTTTTTCACTGTAAAACCCTAAAGCTTCATTCCTGTTTACAGTGCGAAGGTTTCCAGAAACACAGGCCTGCTTCGCTGTAGCAGTAAACCTGGACCTCGGTAACCGGGTTCCTGAGGCTGATCTGGACCAGTTAGGACCAGTTGCTGCTGACCGGAAGAATCGGAGCTTCTCAAGCACTTTTTTGACCTTAAAAGTGCCGCCGATGTGCGTCTTAAGGCGGATTTAAGGTTACACAGCGTCTGCGTCTCCGTAGAGCCTCGACGTGCACCTCTTCCAGACCTGACGTGCACGCCTGCTACGCAGACGGTTAGAGGTTCTCTCTTGTGATTGGTCAGTTTGGGATCACGTGTTGCCGGATCTGTGGATCTTCTCGCTGAATTAGTGTGGTAAGCACCGTTTTTAAAAACAATCAGAGACTGATCGAATTTTTCTTTGTTTTCTTCCACAAGCTAATAAAGACTGAACCATACTGGACGCCATTGTTGTTTTAAAACAGGAAAATACCACCGAACTGAAGTTAACCCTTAAAAAGAACTGACCTGGTGAGTTTACCAGCCGCAGACACCGCGAGAGTATAAGTCCACCTTTACAGAACCAGGTTTATTGCCAAGTAAGTTCACACGTACGAGGAATTTGTTTTGGTGGGTGGGTGCCAACAAGAAAAATTTTAATATTAATAAAAATAAAATAAGCTTAAATAAGAAAATCACAATAATAATAAAACGAGGATCTGTGCAAATAAATGCAATATAAATGTAAGTACGCTCAGCTTGCAGCAGCACCGATGCATCCTTAATAAAACAGAGGGGGTCAAAAAAGATGGACCGAAGCCTCTTACCAAAGAGGAGCTCTTACCTGGAGGACACCGGGTCCACGGTGAGCAGCCAGCCGCGAAGCTCTTCATCTTTTCCCGCCTTCACTTTCACCTGTTTGCCGACGTCACAGAGCCACAACAGCGGACCTGACTGAAGCCAACCGCGCTGCATATTGGTCCTGTCGGATCAAAACGGAAACAATTATCAACAAGCACCATGGACACACCGCTGCCTCTGCACGCGCGCTAAAACCTCCCGGGAAGAAACCCCCAGCATAGACAATGGTTCCGCTTTTAGTTCATAGGTCTCCGCTGGACGTTTTTATTATTAGTATATTTTTTACTCGTTTTTTTGTCTTTTACGTGTCATAATTATCAAAGGTTTGACTAAACAAAGCAGTAAACAACACACTAAAGTAGACGTTTCCAAATACTGCTATTACTCTGGACAGGAAGCAGTTTCTCCCCAGACTTCCGATGTGCTGAGCCGACTAGCAACAAAGCTAATCAGCCCCACAGACATCCCCGCAGAGCCGGGCTCAGGATGTCCCGTTGTGGTCTGTAGGGACGAGGTAGCCCGGTCTGACTACTCTGTCCGTTCCTTTAGCAGCTTCAGTACCGAACCGGTTCGGCCTAAAAAAAGCCCCTCTGCCGTGAAAAGCACAGAGCGCAGCAGAAGATTGAAGCCAGTGGCGGCATGTAGCATATTAACCTGGCCACGGTGCTACTCTAGAAGAGGACAGTAATAAGCAAATGGGCAAAAAGTACAAAACATAAAAGTGCAAGAACAGAACAGTAGGGGGTCAGAAACAAATACAAAAAACCAGAAGAGGAAGCAGGAATACAGAGCAAAGGGAACTTTTACCAGACAGTTTAGATTGATGAAGAGCAGCAAAACAACAGTATTAATACAAAGGTTGAGATTTAAAATAACAGGAGATGAGAAATGTCTATGCTTAGTTTTATGGCATATTTGCTTTATAGCTTTTTAAGAGATGTAAAAAAAACTTTAAGTCATTGATAAACCCAGAAAAAGAGGGTTTAGCGTTCCTCCATTTAGCACAATGGACATGATATTTACCCAGAAGTAGGATTAAATTAATAATGTCAGACACGGATAAGGCAAGATGGTCCATATAAAAATAATATATCATTCAAACGGTGGTACATCATTAATTTTTAAAGGAAACCAGAAACGAAATGAAAAGTTTTAATTTAATTTAATAAATTTAGAGTAAGCCAGTTACATCTTCTGTCGTAACCGTGAAACATTTTGGCCTTTAAAAAACTACTGATGAATTGCTTATTACATTTTTTATCAATTAGATTAAGTTGTCCTACCAGTGAGTTTGGCAATACTGAAGGGGAATTATTGAACAACAAAGTTTTTTAATTAAGTGAATCAGGAGGAATCAGTTCACATAATTTGTTATATTCTCTTCTGGAACATTTTAGATTATATTTTTCAATAAAGTCAATAAAATTAATTTAATTTTATTTTCTAACATAATATAAAATGTCTTTGTTGAACCAATCACTTTTGAAGGTAGATTTTCGATTAAACGTTGTTCCATAGGGGCGAGTTATGGGGAGAAAAGCTGTGGGTAAATATCATTTTCCAAAAAAGCTAAATCTGCTTGTGAAACTTAGATAACTTGATTGGGATCCTGCTGACCTCAAAATCACACTTTAAAACAGAGTGTAACCCTCAGAGCTGCAGGCTGCATGTCACCGTTCATTCCTGTTCTATTTGTACAGACTGCCAACAGCTATTAAAGAGCAACCAGCAACGTGGTCCAGCAGAAGAGTCACGGGTGTGGACTCGGTCAGGAACTGAACTGAGAGGACTGAAGACACACCCATTACACTTGCATTACATTCATCATCATTCATTTTAATATGAGTCAACACATCATATTTATTATGCAGTGAGACTTCAGGTGGTGGAGTGAGTGCTGGAGCTTTAAATTTCCTGCTGGATTTACCTCTGCGACGAACAACATCAGAGCAGGTTCTGGCCGGGGTTGATGACTTTGGTCTGGCACCAACACTGTTCCAGTAGGAGAGATCAGTCTGATGGTCCGGTTTGGGATTTTCCAGCTATTCCAGTGTCATTTGAACACATCCAGGGAAGTGTATCAGCCAGGTCTGTAGCGGGAGGCTCCACATTCGACATGCCTTCACGTATGAAGATTTGACTCAATCCATTTGACAACTCAGTAGCTTGTACAGAAGCTACAACAGAGTCAATAAATTCTTCATTCACACGAATGTCTTGCAGTGTTTCAATCCTCTTCTCCAGCTGTGTTATCCTCAAAGAAAGTTGCTCACACTCAGTGCAGCTCACTGATACTGCAGGGTTAGGAGACGTCATTCCACTAGTTCTCCGATGGCAATCAACTAAATTTATCAAAAAATATGTTCGTTCCAGTGATTTATAAGTGACCAGGAGTCCTTGTTCCTAAATTTGTTGCCGGTAAAAATAAGAAAAAAGAAGAAAATGTAGCAGAAAGGAGAGCAAAGCAGGAAGTAATATCAAGACCGTCTCCATTTGCCACAGCTCCTTGTCCACCTGGTTAATAGCGGTGATGGTTTCTTCTGCACCTGCAGGACTTCCTCTGAGGACACGGCTGCTGTGGTGCTGGGTGGAGTCTCTGGCCTCACCCTCTCCACCCACAGCTGCAGCCCCGCCCACCCACGTGGAGCCCCGCCCACCCAGCTGGAACACCCAGGAACTAGGAAGAAATATTATTAAACACTAAATAAACTGCTACGAGTCTCAGATGTATCTGTTCATATTTATTTTATACATTAAAACCAAAGACTACATTACCGGCATCATTACTGTCATCTAGCAGCTTTTCTCCACAACGATCTGTGGGCTGCAGCGTCTTGTCTAAGGCCCCAACTAGAAGATGTTACTGTTCACCTCTGTGGGAATCGAACTTCGGTCTCCCGCATGACAGATGGATGTTCTACCAACTGAGATATCCATCCGTACGTTCCGACTCCTCTGGCGTTTCTTCCTTCTGACACTGTGATGACAGCGTCTCCACCTGCTGCCACTATTCTGTCTTTCTGACACCAGTAACGTCCACGCCGTGTCCACCAGTTACACAATATTACGTTTGTCAACGTGGTCCAGCAGGATCTCTGATGTGATGAATATGTATTACAGGCGTCCACCTGACCTTTTATAGCCACCATGTGGGCGGGGCAAGGCGTTCCTCACCTGCGCCGCTTTAGAGTTGATTCTGGTTTATAAACAGAAACAGGTGGAGGACATGCGTTCACACGCTTTGATAAATCTGGAAGTTGAAGTTTGCTGCAGACCACCTGTAGTTTGCTTCGCTACGTACAGTTTGATAAATGAGGCTCCTGGACTGAAGCCTCATCAGATGGCTTCAGGACGATATTACAGGGAAAGGACAGCTTTAAGGGGCGGAGACTACAGGACAAACTTGGACAACAATGTTTCAGAGGACATGGGAAGAGCCTGAGAGGAAGATGATGGCTGATTATCAGTCTGCTAGAAGAAGAAATGCAGGAATGAGGAGACAGAAGCAGACAGGAGAAGAAACCCAGTTCTGATGTTCCCATCAGGATAAACCAGACAGAAAATCCAAGTTGACTGTACAGACCACACCCCTTTTATTCCATTTGACTGTACAGACCACACCCCTTTTATTCCATTTGCACAAGGTTAGAACTGTTGTTTAAAAGGACAACTTTATTTCTTCTAGCTGATGAAATGAAGTAATTCAGTAATATTTACAAGACAGTTCTTATTCCAGATGAAACAGGTTAATAAGTAATTTTTTAGAATTAATTTTAAAATGGTAATTAACCATTTTCACATTAATTCATAAAGTTCAAGCTCCACCTCTGCTTTAGTTTAACCCCCCGAAATGCAGTGTGATGGTAGATCATCCATCCATCCATCCATCTATCCATCCATCCATCCATATATCCATCCATCCATCCATCCATCTATATATCCATCCATCCATCTATATATCCATCCATCCATCCATCCATCTATATATCCATCCATCCATCCATCATCCATATATCCATCCATCCATCCATCCATCCATCTATATATCCATCCATCCATCCATCCATATATCCATCCATCCATCCATCCATATATCCATCCATTCATATATCCATTCATCCATCCATCTATCCATCCATCTATCCATCCATATATCCATCCATCCATATATCCATCCATCCATCCATCCATCTATATATCCATCCATCCATCCATCTATATATCCATCCATCCATCCATCTATATATCCATCCATCCATATATCCATCCATCATCCATCCATCCATCCATCCATCTATATATCCATCCATCCATCATCCATTCATCCATCTATATATTCACCCATCCATCCATCCATCATCCATCCATCTATATATCCATCCATCATCCATCCATCCATCCATTCATCTACATATCTGTCTATCTATATCTAACTCAAACTTAAACCAAACCGTATCCCCTCGACACCTCGGCTGCACCTAGAAATTCTGTCCATAAAAGTTATGAACAGAATCGGTGACAACAGGCAGCCTTGGAGAAGTCCAGTCCTCACTACAAATGAATCCAACTTACTGCCGGCAATGCGGACCAAGCTCTGGCACCAGTCCTACAGGAACCAGATACCTCATACATGGGGGTCCGATACTCCCGGAGTAGCCCCACAGAAGTCCCCCATGCCTTCTCCAAGTCCACAAAGCACATGTAGACTGGTTGAGCAAACTCCCATGCCCCTCCAAACCCTGAAGAGGGTGTAGAGCTGGTCCACTGTTCCACGACCGGAACGAAAACCACACTGCTCCTCCTCAATCCGAGGTTCGACTATCTGACATAACTGTAATCCCCCTGTAGAAGGAACACACCCTCAGGTTCCCCTTTTTGAAGAAGTTGACCGGCATCCTCCCCCACCATCTGAGCCAGCTCACCACCAGGTGGTGATCAGTTGACAGCTCCGCCCCTCTCTTCACCCGAGTGTCCAGAACATGCGGCCGCAAGTCCGATGACACGACTACAAAGTGGATCATCGAACTGCAGC
The DNA here is from genome assembly GCF_017639745.1 of Melanotaenia boesemani. Lineage (NCBI taxonomy): Eukaryota > Metazoa > Chordata > Actinopteri > Atheriniformes > Melanotaeniidae > Melanotaenia > Melanotaenia boesemani. The sequence goes on along the minus strand of NC_055685.1, from coordinate 40,412,045 downwards.
TTAGAGTGTCCTGGTGCCAAGTGCACATGTGGACACTGGACAGTCCATGACGAGCACAGAAGTCCAACAACAAAGCACCACTCTAATTTAGATTAGGGGGGCCGTTCCTCCCAATCACGCCCCTCCAGGTCTCACTGCCATTGCCCCTGTGAGCATTGAAGTCCCCCAGCAGAACGAGGGAGTCCCCGGAAGGGGTGTCTCCAACACCCCCTCCAAGAACCCCAAAGATGGTGGGTCCTCTGAACTGCTGTTTGGTGCATAAGCACAAACAACCCCACCCCCCCCCCCACCCCCCCACCCGGGGGTGGAAGAAGGTTGGTTCTGTTGGTTCCTGTAAGCTCCTGTTTTGTTTCTGTTGGTTGCTGTGGGTTCCAGCAGGGTCCTGTTGGTTTTTAGTGGTTCTGTTGTAAAACCTGGTAGCATGGTTCTGTCTCAGCTCACATCAGAAGGCTTTTAACAGCAGTTCAGTTCTTCTCTGACTGGGTCAGAACTTTTCACATGTTTCTATACAAGCTGTGATCTGAACCTGCAGAACTCAGAGTCCAGTTCCTAACTGGCCGATCCTTCTGACTCTGACAGACTCTAACTCAAATTTAAATTAAGTTTCTCCAACGAACTAAATGGAACATCAAAGTTAATTTAGATTTGGACGTGTGATCGTCTAACAGTAACCAGGTTCTACTCCTTCAAACACCTGAGAAACACCTGAGTCTGAAGGTCCAGATCAAAAGTTTCCTGAAAAACGTGACTTAAACTGACTTTAACAAACAGAGAGTCTGCAGGTTGAGATCATCGGCTGATACGATGTCTGGTCCGTTTGCTGCTCTCACGGGTTCAGGTGTTCAGGTTGGACTCTGGAACGGGAGGTTCTGTTGTCAGGACAGCACAGATGAAGAGACTAAGAAGCCTCGTATGTAAGGAGACTTCGGCAGCTAACCTGACCTCAGTTACAAAATAAACTGAAGATGGATAAACGACTACATGTTGATTATTAAAGATTCAGTTTCCTGGCCACAGATGTCATCTGTAGCCACGCCCAGCTGTGATGTCACACCGTTGGTGGTTAAACCAGAGGAGGTCATTGGAAACGTCCAGCAGACAGCTCTGATCTGATCGGAGACTTCACCTCACGTCCAGCATCCAGCTCTTAGTGTCCAGAACCCAGTCTAAATAAACAAGGTCCAGACCAGGTTCCTGTCATTCTGCCGGCCGCTCAGACGGACGACTCGCGAGTGGTTTTGGACCTCAGCGCTCCAGCCCTGCTCAGGAAAGGAAAGGTGGTTCCAAGGCAGCCAGAGGCCACAGTGAGACCCAGACTGGCCCAGGCACAGCAGATGGACCAGCCGTACCCGTGATCCACATCCGATGGGAGCCCGTAGATGAAAGGGGGGTTCCTGGAGAGGTCATAGGTCACACTGGCTGCATACGTACACAAGGAGATGGTGCAGAAGATTCCTGAGGAGAGACCAGAAACCAGATAAGAGACCTGAAAGTGGGTCAGAGACTAGAATCTGTTTTCAGGATGCAGATCCAGTTTCCTCCAGCAAGTAATTCACTGTGATCGGGGCAGAAATGTTTCAGCAATGTTCAGATGTTAGTTTGATGTCCTGCATAGAAGAACAAACTTAAACCTGGTTCCTCATCAGGTCACATCTGTGGCAGGAATGTGGGCCATTCAAGTCCACATCTTTCTCTACTTCAACATTTAATGTCTGAACATCCACTTTAGGAACCCTTTTCATATGAGTTTGAGCTGCTAAGAGCAGAGAAGAAGAAGAACCGCTTCAGTACCAGAGAAAAACCTGTCAGGTGCTACAATAAACACCTGATACTTGCAGCTGATGATCATTAATGCTATTGTGTGTGTTGTCATTCAGTTTGTGACCAGCAGGTGGAGGCAGAGTCCAGGTGCATTACCTGCCATGAGGAAGAGCAGCCCTGAGACGTGCTGCGTCAGACTCTCCTCCCAGAAAAATCCCACCGACACCACAATGCTCCCGCACAGCAGGACGGCCGCCGCCATGCCAAGGAAACCAGCCGTGATTCGCCGCAGGTCTGAGGACACGCCCACACATCAGGTGTTCACATAAAATACACACACATACAGGTGTAAACACACTGGTACACCTGTCCAGGTGTGTCTGAGGTCTTTCCTTTGAGATGACATTGTTGCAAAGTGGCGCTATACAAATAAAGCTGAATTAAATTGAAGTCAGGTCCTACACCTGCCCAGGTGTGTGTCAAGTTGTACACCTGTTCAGGTTGTTTATGTAAGGATCAGAAAGAAATTGACTATTTTTTCGTCTCTGTGTGATAAATAGAGAAACGGAGCGTTGCTATGGTAACTGCCTCCTACTTGCCCCCCCCACCCACTGTGACATAAGTCTGCCATGACATTTCCATAGCAACCACTAACAGAAGAGGTGTGAAAGTATAAGCAATCCAAAAAGCAGTGTGATCTACTGGAGAAAAATCAATATTCTGTAATAAGTCAGATGTGATGTGGATGGCCAACCGGAGGCCGAGGTTCAGAGTGATGTCACAAAGATTACACGTTCATGGAAGCTGCAGGTGTGTGTGTGACCAGTGCACACTCACGCAGCAGGTGCCACTCGTCCTGTTGGATGGTTCTGGTCAGGTTCAGAGGAATGTTCCTCAACCTGATTGGCTGAGAGAAGTGATACTTCACAGCGGTGCAGCGATCTGCGATACCTGCAGAGACACACATTTCATTTGCATGAACACACACACACACACATACTGCTGTGATGGAACTGATATCAGCAGAAGTCCTGATAACGACCAGAACCACTTCTAACCAGACCTGATGAGGACTGACCGGGACCAGGATAAACCAGAACCACTTCTAACCAGACCTGATAAGGACTGACCGGGACCAGGATAAACCAGAACCACTTCTAACCAGACCTGATGAGGACTGACCGGGACCAGGATAAACCAGAACCAGTACTAACCAGACCTGATGAGGACTGACCGGGACCAGGATAAACCAGAACCACTTCTAACCAGACCTGATGAGGACTGACCGGGATCAGGATAAACCAGAACAAACCAGTACTGACCAGACCTGATGAGGCCTTCCGGGATCAGGATAAACCAGAACAAACCAGTACTGACCAGTCCTAATGAGGACTGACTGGGACCAGGATAAACCAGAATCAATACTAACCAGACCTGATGAGGACTGATCGGGACCAGGATAAACCAGAACCACTTCTAACAAGACCTGATGAGGACTGACCGGGACCAGGATAAACCAGAACCACTTCTAACCAGACCTGATGAGGACTGACCGGGACCAGGATAAACCAGAACCACTTCTAACCAGACCTGATGAGGACTGACCGGGACCAGGATAAACCAGAACCACTTCTAACCAGACCTGATAAGGACTAACCGGGACCAGGATAAACCAGAACCACTTCTAACCAGACCTGATGAGGACTGACCGGGATCAGGATAAACCAGAACAAACCAGTACTAACCAGACCTGATGAGGACTGACCGGGACCAGGATTAACCAGAACCACTTCTAACCAGACCTGACGAGGAATGACCGGGACCAGGATAAACCAGAACCAATTCTAACCAGACCTGATAAGGACTGACCGGGACCAGGATAAACAAGACCCACTTCTAACCAGACCTGATGAGGACTGACCGGGACCAGGATAAACCAGAACCAGTACTAACCAGACCTGATGAGGACTGACCGGGACCAGGATAAACCAGAACCACTTCTAACCAGACCTGATGAGGACTGACCGGGATCAGGATAAACCAGAACAAACCAGTACTGACCAGTCCTAATGAGGATTGACTGGGACCAGGATAAACCAGAATCAATACTAACCAGGAAAGTAGAGTAGAACTCCAGTCCTCAGATCTTTACACTGGCTTCCTGCAGTTTACAAAGACCTGTTTTTAATTAATTTGTTTTATATCTTTTAAAGTCTGTTTTTGATGCGCCTCTTTGCTTCCTGCAGCCGCTGTGATGCTTTAATGTTTTATGTAAATCACTTTGAATCGTCTTGAACATGAACTGAGACGTAGAAATAAATCTGTCTTGTCTGTCATGTAGAACTAAGCCGGTTTATCTGTTCACACATCGCATGGATAAGACGACTTAAAGTGCTTCACAAAAAACATTAAATATTCTACATTTTCTTCATACGGGCATCAGAGGTTCAACAACATTGTTTTCAAAGTGTATCCCCTCAAATTCAGCCCTGGTCCTTCATCCCAGCCGCTCCAGACGTGGCTCCACGGAGAACGGGCTGTTTTTGAGTCTGAACCTTTAAATGTTCCTGAGTGGTGCCTGGCCACGCCCCTCTCTGGCACCTGCTCTGTGATTTTAGAGGGCAGGCTCAGCTAGCCAGGGGGCGGGTCAATGGCAGCTTCCACTACCGGGGGGAGTGGTTATTTCCCTTCATGATGTCACAAAGGGAACGAGCTCAGACTCACCTGTTTGAGCACGCGTTCGCTAAAAGTGGAGGAAGCAGGTGAAAGGAGACAGAGTTTTCTCATTTTTGGGCCTCATTCAGGCTATGAGGACACATATGACTTAAAAACGTTTAGAAAGTGGGTTTTGCATCATATGGGAGACAAGAAAGGAAACATAAACAGGAGCGTTACAGAGAAACTAACTCAAATAAAACAGATCTGTCTACCAGTCTGGTGTTAACCACCTCCCCATCTGGGCCAACTACCGATCTACCTGGAACCCTCGTCTAGTTGAAACATGTGTGGCCCTGGTTCTGGAACTAGATGAAACAGAAACCTGGGATTCCTTGTGAGGTTTGTAGCAGAAGCTAAAGGAGCGAGTCGGGAAGAGTAGCTCTGATCTCTGACCTGCTAAAACCAAACATGAGAAATATTTACCATCGCACACGTTGCTCTAAGAATCGGATGAACACACCAACAAACTTTTACTGTTTTCATTGATGCGTTTTTCTCTCAAATTCTTCATTTTTGTTTGATATTCAGACTTATTCTGGATCCTTTTGACACAAATGTGAACCTGTACCTTCCTTATTGAAAGCTGGTGCATTGTGGGATTTGGACTTGTGTGTTTGCAGATTTCAGATTCGATGTGGATCGAAGTGGATCGATCTGGATCGATCTGGATCGAAGTGGATCGAAGTGGATCGATGTGGATCGAAGTGGATCGATCTGGATCGAAGTGGATCGATGTGGATGGAAATGGATCGATGTGGATCGAAGTGGATCGATGTGGATGGAAATGGATCGATGTGGATCGATGTGGATCGAAGTGGATCGAAGTGGATCGATCTGGATGTGGATCGATGTGGATGGAAATGGATCAATGTGGATCGATGTGGATCGAAGTGGATCGATGTGGATCGAAGTGGATCGATGTGGATCGATCTGGATCGAAGTGATCCAGTTGCTGTGGAAACCGGCCCTGCAGATTCTGGATGTTTCTGTGGCGAAACACATTTCGGTCAGTGGACACGAACAGCTGGAGATCCGTGTGGCGTAGACCAGGTCCGCCGGAAGCTTCGGCTCTTCTTTAACCTGCTGCTTCCAGCTGAGACGATGATGTCATTTGTAAACATCCTCTACTGTTTCCTGTTTCCACCAACAGATCCCTGAGAGAGGATCCATAACATCAGCTGGCTGATTGATCAGCTGATGTCCCAGTTCGAACAGGTCCAGCTCTGACGTCACGTGTGGGCGACCTGCAATCAAGTCAATAACCACCATAGTTGTGTTGCTGCGCGCGTGCGTGCGTGCTGAATGCCTTAAGTATGCCTTATAAATACTTGCACGCGCCTGCGGACCCTCGCTGCAGGTACTGATCATTAGTCAGCTGGGATCAATAAATGGCTGAACGTTTGGTGAGTGTGATGCACGTGTACGTGCGCGTGTTAACCTCGGTCGATGAGCTTGTCGATGTCCGGGTCCAGGCCCTTGAAGTAGCACTTCCTCCAGAGGCCAGAGTGGGTGGAGAACAGCGGCCTGCCGCACTCCGTCTCCAGGATGCCCATCCCCAGGATGGCCCGCCAGTTCTCCAGCAGCTCCTCCTCCCTGCTGCCCACATGCACGGGCTTCATCAGCGCCACGTTCCGCTGCCGCGCGCCGCCGCTGCCGGTGTCCACCAACGGCAGGTGGTAGATAGGCATCTCCCGGTTCTTCTGGTCGTTAGAGTCGGATCCGTGACGGTCGCAGTTCTCCTTGTGTCTGCGCGTGTCGGTCTCGTACCAGTGGTCGGTGGAGATGGCGGTGACCAGCAGCAGCAGCGATAGCAGGCTGAGCGCGAGGCTCACCGCGGACACCTTCACCGTGGCCGGTCGGGCTCTCTCCATGACCGGTCCGTGAGCCGAACCGTTCCCGGTTCTGGAGCAGGACCCGGTTCTGCCGTTGGTACCGTTTCCGTCGCAGTCCCCGTTACTGGGCATCTTCTGCTGCCATCCTCGCGCTCGTCAGCTGTTCCTGGTTTGCCCTCGAGAGCGCGTTGTCATGCCGACTGACGGAGAGTCACCACTGCGTCAAGGTGACAGCGGAAACCGCAGCAGCGGCGGAAGCACGAAGAGCCGGCCTTCAAAATAAAAGAGCGTTTCTAATTTTTATTTCAATCGTAGAAAATTACACAACAAAAACAAAAGCATCCTAAACATACGTCAGTATCCACCTCAACATAACTAACTCAAGATAATAATCAGAAAATCAGAAAAATTAAGACAAAGTCAATACAAGGGTATTATGAAATCAGAATTAACCAAACACGGAATATAACTTAACCTTGTGTTTAGTTTTTCAAAGCTCAAAAGTTTAGAATATAAATTAAAATCATACATTCAGTGACTAAATTTGCCTTTAGATTTGAAATAAAGAATTTTCCAGTTGAATTCAAATTGTGCCTTAAATGTTGATCTTGTTATTTTCTGATCTGAATGTCAGATAGTAGAGAGAAGATTTAATTTTCTGAAAATTTAATAAAAATCCCTCCATAACTTTTGAGTTATGATGCTAACAGACAGATGCTTCTACAAACACGGCCTCCGTCTTGGTAAATGTCACAAAAACACCATCAAGTTAAAAGCTGTCTGATTAAAACACATTTTCAAAGGACTCTGAAAAGAAGACCCAGATACAGCTTATCTGATTTCCTCGGCCAGGTTGTTTTGGGGCTGAGACTGAAAAAGGTCACAGCAATCAGAAGAGATGACAAACCTCTGACCGAGGATCACAAGCTGATAAAAGTAATCCGTAAAATCTTAAAATTTATACTAAAATATACCAGCTGTCCGTCGTTGCTTTAGTTTGTCTACAGAGACACGTGTCAAACTATCTGGTGTCCATTCCAGAATAACAGAAAGCATCAGTTGTGTCTTGGCGCTTCGTTCAGCCACGTCTGAAAATCTTTATTCTTTCCTTCCAAACTCCTGAGGAGGTTGCCATGGAAACAGCTGTGTTTAATGAATGAATGAATGAATGAAATGAATGAATGAATGAAAACTGAAGTAATAATGACAGAAACACAGTGAATCGGCTTAATACACCCCATTGCTGCTGGACCAACATGACAGAAACATCACTTTTATTTTGGAATGTACCGGAAGTACACTGCTGAGAAACTAAAGGTAACATCACAGTTAGCATCAGTCTGTCCTCTTAGGAAGTAAAACCGACTGTGGATCAGTATCACAGTATCACTCTTGGGTAAATGAGGCAATTAGCAGGACATCCCCTATAAAGGAATAGCCCTGCTCAGACTGTCAGAAACAGACTCCATGAGGTGGTACGAGGACCCAGACCCACAAGTGGAGCCTGTGCTCACAGTCCAGCAACATGCAGCCTGATTGGCCTTCACCAGAGACCACAGGGACTGGCAGATTGGGTTCCTGTGGTCTTCATGGATGAAGCAGGTTCACATAGAGCCCGTGTGACAGACATGAGCCTGGAGACTTTGTGGAGAACGTTCTGCTGCCTGCAGCATCCTCCAGCAGGACCAGTTTGGCAGTGGGTCAGTGAAGGTCTGGGGAGACAGATCCTTGGAGGGCCACCCAGACCTCCATGGGCTACACAGACTGCCGCCAGGTACCGAGATGTCAGACCAGATGATGCTGTAGAGGGACCAGGGGCCTCATTTATAAAGCTGGCGTACTTACAAAATCCGGTGTACCCCAGTTCTAGTCAGCTTTTGGGATTTATGAAAACCAGACTTGGTGGGAGAACGTCCCTCCCTCCTCAGTTACTCTGACCTGCTGTAACCACAAAGTCTGGAGAAATGCCAACGGGTCAGAATAAAACCAGAGATGATGTGAGACATTTACTAAAAATCCCATTTTACCTTTCACACCACATTAGATGTTATTTGCAAAAATGAAAAAAGAGGCAAGTTTGATATTAATACTCTTGGGAGTTCACACACTCAATAAAATCAAAACAGGATGAGCAGAGAAGCAGATGTTTGCTCAGCCAGTAAAACATGTTCTGTCATTGTGGAACAAAACTTCCATTCAGGCTGAACAAGTCTGCTGCTGCAGGTTCCAAACACATGGTCGCCATGGAAACATGCTCATGTTGTGTTTTATTTTAAGCTTTGTGATTTTTACTTTGAAAGGTGCTATAAAAATAAACATTTACTATCAGTCAGGATACAATCAGGTGTTTCCACCTGCAGCTGTTCAGATCATCGATGGCTGGATATAAAACGGTTCCCCAGAGCGTAAAGACGTCCAACGGCTGATCTGGCTCTGCTGGACCATATGGAGCCAGACTCTGGAGGGACCGGGTTTTCAGAGACCGGCAAGACTTCCTACATGGCTCGGGAACCAGTTACGACTGCTGTGTGCTGCACTCTTGGACCTCTGCGATGGTTTCAGACCTCTGATGGCCAGTAGGAACAAAGGAAGCCCGTACAGGCAGGCCAGGAGCACTCTGTCAGTTTTCAGCTAACGACCCAACAACAGTGTGGAGAGGCCTGCAGGAGGCCACCAGACCCAGGAGACACCCTTCAGCAGTGGGCTGAAGCCAACAAGGGTAATTTCAGACAGGAGGAAAAAACATGAGGAGGTTTATTTGTAACCTGCAAAAAAACCAAAATAAAGAACAGTTAAAGCACCAGGGACTTTAAGCCAACAAAATTTAACTTCCATTATATCTGCTAAAATCCTCTGAGATAATGAACGAATGAACGAATGAATTAATTAATGAATTAATGAATGAATGAATTAATGAATTAATGAATTAATGATATTTGAACATGCTTAAAAAAATGTAACAGCAAAAATGCACATCGGTCACAACAAAAATGTCAATTCATACTTATATACACAACTGTTTTTATATTTACAGTATATACATATTTACATATCCACACATACAGTTCTATATCCTATGTACCACATGCATGCAGTATATGTACGTATAAATATATGTGTGTATATGTACAGACATACATATCTACATACACACAACGTGCATGTACATGTGACGGTATGAAGGTGACTCGTCTCTGTTTCGCTTGGCTGACGCTGTCTGTCTTTATCAGCAGGTCAGGTTGAGGTTCATTCTGTTTCCGTGGTGACCTGGCGACTGTGACCTCATGGGAAATCTCAGGTGACTGCAGCTCTCGTCCTCTCAGAGTCAAAACTCAACGTGACACAGAAAAAATGAAAGCTTGTCCATTAGGTTGATCAATAATTCAGCAGCGTCCCTGCTGGGCTCTACTGCTTCCTGTAACTCAATACCCCCCCCAGCCACCTTGACTTCATCATCTCTGTGAGGACCGGCCAGTAAACAATCCCACTGTCATCATCAATCAGAAATAATGAGCAGCAACATCTGACATTTATTTTTAGTTTTGTTCTGGTTGATAAATGCAACCAGAGAAGAAGAAAAAGGTTTTGATTTTCGTTACTGATCAATCAGTTACTGATGGCATTGTGGTTCCACAAACAACTCGCAACAAACATGACGAAAAACATTTCAAAGCATCTTCCTCAGGCGGTTTGTGTGCGTCAGGCAGGTACAGGACATGCGACCTCTGGTGGTCGTGAGAGAAAGAGCATGTGAAGGTAAAAATGGAAACAGGATGCACGGTTAATATGGAACCAGTCATAATGTGTCAGTGTTACCATGGAAACGGGCATGATGTCTCATTGTTACCATGGAAACAGTCATGATATCTAATTGTTACCATGGAAACAGTCATGATGTCTCATTGTTACCATGGAAACTGTCATGATGTGTCAGTGTTACTTTGAAAACAGTCATGATGTCTAACTGTTACCATGGAAACAGGCATAATGTCTCATTGTTACCATGGAAACAGTCATGATGTGTCAGTGTTACCTTGAAAACAGTCATTTTGTCTCATTGTTACCATGGAGACAGTCATGACATGTGGTTGTTGGTATGGAAACAGTCATGGATTAGGACGGCGCCATGGCAGGCAGCTTCAGTACTGCGCTTTCTAGGACTTTGTGTGTTTTTTGCTGTTTTTTTGTGTGTCAAACTCGAAACTCAACAGTTTCAGCAGGGATGCGCTTCTAACATCCAACAGCTCACTCTGGACACACTGCTACCCTTCTACTCAGACCCAGAAGGTTTTTTGGAGCTTTTGGCCGGTGGAGCAGTGGCGCTCTATGGTCCGTGGAAGAGACACAGATGGGGTAGGCGAGCTGGCAAGCTCATGAAGCTCAGACAAAGGAGTTCCCGCACCAAGCTCCCAGCGATTCACCTTGCCAACGTCTGCTCTCTCACCAACAAGATAGACGAGCTGGTTCTTCTGAACAGGACCAGCAGAGACTCTTCACACTTGGCAGCTCTTTGTTTTCACAAATTTCCCTGAGGACTTTCCAAAGGGATTAATAAAGTATTTCTTCTTCTTCTGCAGAAAGCTGGCTCTGGGACTCTATCCCGGACAGCGGGCCGCTGTTCCGCATGGCCCGCGTCACGGAGTTGTCGGGGAAATTAAAGGGTGGCAGAAAATGTTTCTACATACACAAAGGCTGGTGTACTGATGCCACAGGGGTACACAAACATGGCAACCCGAGCCTAAAGTTCCAGGTTCTGAACTGTACACCTTTTTATTCACCACGGGAGTTTTCCTCCTTCATCTTTGTGGGGGTCTACATCCAAACTCAGGCCTCTGTAAGCGAGGCTATCCAGCGGCTGGCTGAACAGATCAGATGTTTAGGACGGGATCATACGGACTCTCTGGTTGGAATTTTATTTATTTAAGCAGAAAGAAGAAAGGAGACAAAAACACCACAGACAGAAGCAACGGCCTTCAATCCACCATCACCAGACAACAAGCTGTTCCACCTGTACATGAACACACCAGAAAGTTTCCTACAACTTTTACTAAAAACAGAGCTGCTCGTCATTAAGAGTCTTAAATAATAACCAAATCAAAAAGTCATGTTACAAACATATCACACCAACAACCAGATACTAACTCACAGGAAAAACAGAGAAATTATCTCTTAGTAAATAAACCCACTGGACACCTCAGTGACTGTCAGCATGCAGAGGATGAGGAAGAGGAGGGATCAGTGATGAAGAGTGGTGAGTGAGATTGTGAAAATGCAACCACGCCTCTACGGAGGTCAGAGGCAGACCAGGAGACCCGGGCCCTCAGCAGCAGCCCCAACGTGGTCGCATTTGCATGATTTCACTGACCACTCCTCTTCCTCATCCTCTGCATGCTGACACAGTCAGAGTTGTCCAGTGGGTTCTTATACTAAGAGATAATTCTCTTTTTATTTTTCCTGTGAGTTAGTATCTGGTCGCTGTTGTGCTACTTTCATGGTGTGACTTTTTGATTTGGTTATTATTTAGGCAAGGCAGTTTATTTGTACAGCACATTTCATGTACAGGACAATTCAAAGTGCTTTACATAAAACAAAGACATTACAGATATTTAGAAATAGTAAAAGGCATCAACACATAATCACAATAAAATAATAAATTACATTAAAATGATTAAAAGCAAGATGAGTTAAAAAAGTTTCCGTGCAGATTTCATGCATAGACTCATGAGAAAAGAAATGTTTTTAACCTGGATTTAAAAATGTCTACATTTGGGGAAAGTTTAATCTCCACTGGCAGTTTGTTCCATTTGTTTGCAGCATAACAGCTAAATGCTGCTTCTCCATGTTTAGTCTGGACTCTGGTCTGGACTAGTTGACCAGAGTCTTTGGATCTAAGAGCACTGCTAGGTTTATATTCTCTGAACATATCACAGATGTATTCTGGGCCTAAACCATTCTGAGATTTGTAAACAAGCAGAAGGGTAAAGATTTTAAAACTGGTGTGATGTGTTCAGATCTCTTAGTCCTGGTTAAAACTCTAGCAGCAGCGTTCTGGATGAGCTGCAGATGTTTAATGCTCTTTTTAGGAAGTCCTGTTAAAAGACCAGTACAGTAATCCAGCCTACTGGAGATGAATGCATGGATGAGTTTCTCTTGGTCTTTCTGGGAGACTAAACTTTTAATTCTGTTGATGTTTCTGAGCTGGTAAAAAGCTTCTTAGTGAAGCTTTGATGTGGCTGCTGAAAGTCAGATCTGAGTCTATCAACACTCCCAGGTTACCAACTTGGTTGGTGATTTTAAGGGCCCGAGTCTCCAGGTGTTTGCCAATGCTGACCCTCTTCTCTTTGCTACCAAACAGAATAATCTCAGTTTTATCTTCATTTAATTGTAGGAAATTCTCCTTCATCCAGGTGTTTATTTGCTCCAGACACTGACACAATAAGTCTATTGGACTGCAGTCATCTGGTGACAGAGACACATAAAGTTGGGTATCATCTGCATAACTTTGATAATTAATGCTATAGTTCTGTAATATTTTACCCAAAGGGAGCATATACAAGTTGAACAGAAGAGGTCCAAGGACTGACCCCTGGGGGACTCCACAAGTCATGGCCACTCGTTCGGATTCATAACTGCCGATCGTAACTAAATAACTCCGGCCTTCTAAATAGGACCTGAACCAGTTAAGAACCGCTCCAGAAAGTCCAACCCAGTTTTCAGCCTGAAAACAGGATTCTGTGATCTACAGTATCAAACGCAGCACTGAGATCCAACAGAACCAGGACTGATACTAGACCAGAACCAGGACTGATATTAGACCAGAACCAGGACTGATATTAGACCAGAATCAGTATTCAACCTAATGTCATTTAACACTTTGACCAGAGCTGTTTCAGTGCTGTGATGAGGTCGGAAGCCTCAGACTGTAGCTTCTCCTGCAGACCAGGACCAACAGGTGCCTCAGAACCCTGCGCACCAGGATCAACAGGCCCATCAGAATCCTGCAGACCAGGAGCAACAGGCCCATCAGGACCCTGCACACCAGGACCAACAGGTCCGTCAGAACCCTGCAGACCAGGACCAACAGGCGTCTCAGAACCCTGCAGACCAGGACCAACAGGAACCAGAACAGCTTCTTCCTCACTGCAGTCACTTTGTTGACCAGATAAACTGCTAACTGGTTGCATCTCATCACTCATGTCTCATGTTACACCGCTCCTCTACTGCAGCTACTGTATACAGGAGTTATTGATCTGATATTTGTAGTTGTAATTTGTATTTGTGTATACTGCTCTGTATACAATGGACACCACTATATAAGAGTCTGTTTTATTACTTCCTCCTTGTTTTATTACTTTTTACTGATTCTAATACTTCCACTAGAGTGAGGGCACCTGCCGGCAAAAAGTTCCTGGCATCTGGGTGAGGGTGTAGGAAGATGGGGGGATTGGTAGATGGTGCCCTGGTTCCCAGGATGTGCAGCTGAAACATTGGGGTGGGTGCTGGTCCACGCCAGGTGGTTGTCTGGGGGGCCTGGTCCTTCTTAGCATGGTGCGGGCTCTCTGCCTTGAGGGCGGGGGGCGAGGGGGTCAATGGCTGCCCATCTCACAGTTCCTCCAAGACAACAACCTGTTAGATCCATATCAGTCTGGCTATAGGCAAGGCCGCTCTACTGAAACTGCTCTCCTGTCAGTTACTGATTCCCTACGGGTTGCCAGATCCGCTGGTCAATCCTCAGTCCTTATACTGCTGGACCTGTCTGCTGCCTTTGACACGGTCAACCATCATATACTGTTCTCCACACTCTCGGAGCTTGGCAGGTCAGGATCTGTCCTCTCGTGGTTTACGTCCTACCTCACAGGGAGATCATTCAAAGTATCTTGGCGAGGGGGCGTGTCCAGATCACATGGGCTGACAACAGGGGTGCCTCAGGGCTCGGTGCTTGGCCCTCTTCTCTTTTCACTATACAAGTCAAAGTCAAAGAGGTTTATTTGTCACATGCAGTTATACATAGTACAATTGTACAGTGAAATGTGTTTTCTGCATCCTTTTAAGAATAAAAAAAGAATAAGCTAAATATTTATAAAATAGAATAAATATAGAATATAATAAAAAAGGTAAATATTTAGACCTCCTCACTCGGTGCATCATTAGCTCTCATGGTTTCTCCTACCACTGCTATGCAGATGACACTCAGCTTTTCCTCTTTCCCACCTGACGACACAACGTCTCATTGTGAATATCAGCATATTGCTGATATCTCCGCATGGATGAAGGATCGCCACCTTCAGCTAAATCTGTCCAAGACCGAGCTTATTGTCTTTCCAGCCAATCCTTCCTTACCGCCACAGATAAGCGTGCAGCTTGACTCCATCACGCTTGTGCCTACGTCTTCTACCAGGAATCTTGGTGTCATGGTAGACAACCAGCTGACCTTTAAGGACCATGTTGCCTCGGTTGCTGGATCTTGCCAATTTGCTCTTTACAACATCAGGAGGATCAGACCCTACCTGACTGAACACACGACCCAGCTTCTGGTCCAGGCTCTGGTCATTTCATGCATTGACTACTGCAACTCCTTACTGGCTGGCCTGCCTGCATGCTCAGTTAATCCTCTGCAGATGATCCAGAATGCAGCAGCACGTCTGGTCTTCAACCAGCCCAAAAGAGCTCATGTCACTCCGCTGCTAATCGCTCTCCACTGGCTTCCAGTTGCAGCGCATCAGATTCAAAGCTCTGCTTCTGGCTTACAAAACAATAACCCAAACGGCTCCGGTCTACCTCCACTCCTTAATCCAGAGCTACACTCCCTCTCCACAGTTACGCTCTGCCAGCGAAAGACGCCTAGTGCTCCCACCACAAGGTGGCGCCACATCAGTAGCTAGACTCTTCTCCTCTGTTGTTTCCCGGTGGTGGAACCATCTACCAAACTCCGTCCGATCCGCAGAGTCCTTATCCACTTTTAAAAGCAAGCTAAAGACTCAGTTGTTTAAGGAGCATTTCCACACTGAGCTTAACTCTTCTACTCAGAATGAGTTAGAAAGGTTTGTCCAGATCTTTGGCTCAACCAGGTAGATATATATAAATTATATGCACTGCCTCTAGCACTACATGACAGCACCTGGTCCAACTGGACTCCAGCAGTCTGACTTTCACTTAATGATGACGTCCATCTTGTTTGAATTCATGCTTGTGTTGTTCTTACTCTCAAATGTAAGTCGCTTTGGATAAAAGCGTCTGCTAAATGACTGTAGAATAGAATAGAATAGAATAGAATAGAATAGAATAGAATAGAATAGAATCTTGGCCCGCCTAGGCCTGTGCCCTGTGACCGTGGGGGGCTCTGGCAGCAGTCATGGCTTCTAACTCTGCTGTTAATGTAACAGCTGTTATAAACATAAACACACAAACCACCTCCTCTGTGCTTACAGGAGGTGCTCTCCACCAGATAGCTTGCTGTACGGAGGTATCCAGGATGAGGTGGTGTAGCCAGGACTGAGATGAGGAGCACACAGCAGTCGTGGGACTTTAGGATTGGCTGCAAGAAATAAATCCAGTTCATCAGTCTTGTTAAGGACAGAGCTGATGTTGGACAAGACAACGATGGGTAACAGCGGTCTGAATGGCTGCTTCCTTAGCCTGGCTACAAGGCCGACCCCTCTATGCTTCTCCTTGCACCAGCTACGCTGCTTTCCAGTCCCAAAAACAGTCCACAGAGCTGGTCTGGTAATGTGGGATGTTGTGAGCCTGCTGGAAGTGTCTGGTAACAGCTGCTGCTTCACAGCATGATGCAAAGATCAACCAGACTTCAGCTTCAACTGAACTAACAATACTACACAGAGCCTATGTGCCACCATCTTTACAACCCTTCTCTTTTAAAGACGTTTTAACCATTAGAGGCTTTCAGAAACCTTGATGCTGTCTTGCTCAGAGGCACCTGGGAAGCTGCTGTTTGACTGAACACATCTTTGTGTGCACTGATCAATACATGGGGTGTTTCCCACGATCCTCAGCTCTGTGTGTGTGTGATTAGCATTGTTAAGGTCACCCCCCCCCCCCCCCCAACCCCCCACCTCTTTAGTAGTTATTGATCGGTGTCCCGAGGCCCCATCCGCAGCTTGTATTGACTGACAGGACGGATGCTGCAGCTTCACCTCCAGGCCGGGGGAGTGGGGGTGGGGGTGGGGGTCATCATAAGCTGAGTTTTAATTAACATTCAGATCTGAGGCTCTGAGGTGTGAAGATAAATGCTGAAGCGGCACAAGTGGGGGGTGGATCAATCTGAGGCAGTGTGTCCTCTATCAGGTACTCAGCTCTCTGCAAACAAGTTCACCATCACCTTCTGTCCCACTGCAGAGACAGGGTGGTGCAAGTCATCATCCATCCATCCATCCATTTACTAATCATCCATCCATCCATCATCCAGTGAGCAGTGACGTCCAGACTTCCCACCGGCCACCTTTGCCAGCACATCTGGGGGGGTTCTGAGGCGGTCCCAGTCCAGCTGAGAAACATAGTCCCTCCATTGTCTCCTAGGTCTCCTCCTGGTGGGACATATCTGGAACACATCACCAGGGAGGCATCAATGAGGCATCCTTTCCAGATACCCAACCCACCTCATCTGGACCCGGAAGAGGTGGGTTGTTTCTGAGGAAGAGTCCAGATACCCTGAGGAGGAAACTCATTACAGCCGCTTGTACGCTTGTATTGTATGTCATTCCTCTGAATGTTTTTCCTTTTAGTCATTAAACAATGATGTCGATGGTATGTTCAGGAGCTGAACCAGAACCAGGAAGGATAGCCATCTGCTTTGTTGCAAAAGAAAAGAACAGAAATTTAGACAGAGATAATAGAGAGCTGAAATTGTTGCCATTGTAACTGTTTTTGAACTTATCGCTGAAAGAGAACCCAAAGATTTCTGCAGAGTTTGCTTTTTAGTCCAAACCGGGAGACTCCCAGTTTTCATCCGGACCAAAGCTTGCTTCTCAGGTGCAGAGCAGGACAACTCCAGTTTTTAATTAGGTCAGAATTTGCTTCTTTGGTCCGAACCAGAAGCTCTTTACGGGGCCACGCTGTACTTTTACCCCCACCCTAAACTCCACCACGTCTCCGCTCATTGACACGACGCTTGCAGTCTGTTCTTTAATCAGTGTAATCTGGCCAGTTTTGGCCTGCGGGCCACCAGTTGCCAACCACTGTGTTATTATGTAAACATATCACGTTATAGCCTCCTCCTTCACCTCCTCTTTCTCCTGCATCTCATCCTCCACCTCATTCTACACCTCATTTTGCACCTCCTCTTCATTCAGCACCTCCTTCTGTACCCCATTCTCCTCCTGCATCTCCTCTTATTCCTGCTTCTCTTCTTTCCTGTAATATCTCCTGCACCTCTTTTTTTCCTACTTCTCATCCTCCTAGTGCATCTCCTGTTCTTCCTGCATCTCCTTTTTTTTCTCCCCCTCTACCTCTTCTTCCTGTTTCTTCTCCTTCTCTTTATCCTGTACTTACTCATCCTGCCACATCTCTTGTTTCTCCTGCACCTCTTCTCCTTCCTTGACCTCCTCCTGCTGCACCTCCTCTACTTCTCATACCTCTTCTTTCTCCTCCTCCCGCACCTCCTCCTGGTGGTTTCTGTCTTTGGAATTGTCTACAGGACGTTGCAGGAGTCTGAGGAGAAGTGTGGACCCCCAGGACTGGGTTCTGGCAGGTAAAACTGGTTCTACTGCACAACCTGCTTTCCAGGTAGTGTTTTCTCAGAGCTGCAGGAAGAAGTGCTGAGATCTGCTGTTTCCTTCATCAGTCAGGGCCTCCTCCTCAACGCCGTCTGAATAATTCATGGATGCTTTCTTGTAGGGTGGGGGTCGGGGGGGGGCTAATAAAAATTTAAAGATGCGTTTGAGCTCTTGGCAATATTTGCTAACAGTGGGGAAAATCTGGAGCCGGCCGGTTTTAAATGGGCATCTGACATTTCCAGGGAACGGCGCCATGTTTTCTCCTGCTGGGTGAACGCTCTGACCTTCATTCCTGAACCAGCTTTATTTATACACCACCAGCTCACAACACCGTCATCTCCCGTCTACACTCCAGGTCAATCCAATCCATTGTATTCCAATTGAATCCAATTAAAGCTTTGCTAGAGATTGAGCCCCCCCGATAAACCCCTGCACCACACCGAACTGTACTGACCCATCCTGACCTGCACCTCACCAACCCATCCTGGCCTGACGCCTGTGTGAATCCTCCAATCAGATGGGGTCCAGATGGAGTGGGTGGAGCCAGTGCAAAGATGCTTCCTGGTGATGGTCATGATGATGAGGGTTTAGTTTGTAGAGAAACTTCCCAGCATGCACTGTAATGGGTCTGTGGAGAGTCATGTTGTGGTCTCTCTAGGTGAAATGTGACACCTAGTGGCTACAGCCTGTTACTGCATCGTCTACATCATCAGTTGTTTTTGTTGTCAGGAAAAATTAAAATAAAAATCAGAATAAAAACCTTTATTAGTCCCTCAGTGTAGAAACTGCTTTGTAGCAACAGTACAGGTGTGGTAAGCAGAAGCACAAAGGTGACAAACAGGAACACACACACACACACACACACACACACACAAAATAAGTAATAATATGTCCAGTATCTGAGGGGTATTGCACGAAACCAAGATAAGGGATTAAGCCGGGATATGTTGGTTATCCTGGCTGAATTTAGCCCTAAGTCGGTTGCATGAAAGCAGCTCAAACTAAACCCGGCCAAGTTACTGTGGTGATTTATCCGCTGCAGCTAGCCTGCTCCAGACCAGGCTAACTGCTCAGGCTAAGATTAATCCTAGCGAGTCACCTGCATGTCCAACGTCAATTCTGTGAGGAATTAATGTGTTTTACAGCATGTCCATGGTCTTCCTAAGTATGGCGCGTCATTTTAATCATCCAGTATTAAAATATTACATATACAGTCACTGTACTTTTAATCGAAATGTGTTCGTAATCGCAACAGCCTTTTTATATGGATTCGAGTTGTAGTATTATTATTCTATTCTATTCTACAGTCATTTAGCAGAAGCTTTTATCCAAAGCGACTTACATTTGAGAGTAAGAACAACACAAGCATGAATTCAAACAAGATGGGACGTCATAATTAAGTGTTAGTCAGACCGCTTTTGAGTCCAGTTAGACCCAGGTGCTGTCGTGTAGTGCTAGTGCAGTGCATATATATATATATATATATATATATATATTTTTTTTTTAAGTCATTTTATTTAAATACAGGATCACGATTTCATCACACAATATCAACTTGGTCATAAGTGCATGATTTCATCAGGCCAAGTGTTATATTGCTATGCTAATGAAGACTGCTCGTCAAATTGCTGTCAGAGGTTTTATAAATGTGTTTTATTGCATTAATTGAGATTACAAAACACAGCGGATGAGGTTACAAAGGTGTATTCAAAGAAATCCGTGACGAGGGCAATGTAGAATATTCAGGTCCAACTCCCCTTCACCTGTTCCCTCTTCATAATGGCTTGCCCTTTTTGGATGAGGATGTGCTGGACGAGGAAGCCCGCATCCTCAGAAGAGCATTCAGACGTGAACGAGTCTTCAGGGACAGCTCACATCCCCTGGCCTTTGGAGATGACTATGTCACTGAAAGATACAGATTTTCGGGTGATGGACTAAGATATTTATGTAGGCTGCTGAGTCCAAAACTACAGCACCAGACAGCGCGAAGCCATGCCCTCACTGTACCACAGATGATCTGTGTCACATTGAGATGGCTTGCGAGTGGGAGCTTCCTTTATTCTGTTGGGGATGCAGAGAACCTCAATAAAGGAACCATTTGCCGGACAATCAGATGCGTTTGTCTGGCGCTGAAATCATTCAGCAATATATTCATCACCTTCCCTGGCCACAGAAGACCCCTCTACATCAAGGAGGAGTTTTACAAGATTGCAGGTAACCTCAATTTTAATGTGCACCCATTAGTTTCTAAGTATATCTGTCACAGTTGGATACTCACTACTTTTTGTTACAGCTTTCCCTAACATCATTGGGGCAGTGGGTTGCACACACAAGAATCAGACGCCCCTCAGGTGAACATGAGGGAGATTACATTAACAGGAAATCCTTCCACAGCATCAATGTTCAGGTAAGAGTGATTTGTGGTTATGACCTACATGAATCTGTTCTGTGCATTTAATGACCTTAATAGGCTACACTAAATATTTCAGATGATCTGTGATGCTGACTGCCTTGTGAGCAATTTAGAGGCAAAGTGGCCTGGCTCAGTGCATGACTCTAGAGTCTTTCGGGCTAGTCCAATTTATGAGAGACTTTCACAAGGTAGCCCACACATTTGTACTGTAAGCACCTTGGACATTGTGTGTGTAACTCTGTTTTCTAAATTATATTTTGTATTATCAGGTGAATTCTCTGGTGTGCTGCTGGGAGATAAAGGATACGCCTGTGAGTCATTCCTCTTGACTCCCCTTGCAGATCCCCAAACCCCACCACAGCAGGCCTACAACCACGCACACACCAAGACAAGGGCTCGAATCAAGATGACCTTCGGCCTTCTGAAATCTCGGTTTCAGTGCCTGCACCACCTGAGGATTTCCCCGGACAGAGCCTGTGATGTTATTGCTGCATGCGTAGTACTGCATAACTTTGCAGGGCTAAGAAAGGAGAGACCCCCCCCCCCCCGAGTGGCTGTTGATGTTGACTGGGAAAATGCTCCCATCTTCCCGGACAACATTAATGGCAGACTTGTCAGGGAGCAATATATTGCAAGTTTCTTCACTTAATTTTGGGATTTAGCCCCTTTATTTAATAAAAGAGCTTTTCCTGTGTGAGCATTTTGTTTAGCACTGGTGGTTCTTTGAAATTCTTTTACATTCATGAAAAGAGGACGGACACCAATGTTCTAGTTCTTTTTTTTTTTATTAAGCAGTCATTTGTCTTGGTTGCTTGGATCCTACGACAGCAAAACTAACAAGGATTAAAACACTGTATTGCAGATATGGTTACTGTGTGCATTAAAACACACACTTCTCTTTCTAGTTTCTGGATTTCCAGGTCCAGTTTTCTGAGTGTCCGGCGTTCAATCTCTAGATCCAGCTCTATTTCTTGGAGCTTTCTCTTTTTGAGTCTGATTTTAACATCTGCCAGCTCTATCTGTCTCTCCAGGTGCTTTGCATAAAGTGTTCTGACAGTTTGTGAGGTCTGTAAAGGAAATGTCAGTTAGCACAGCAGGATTTGTGCATAACGTAGATGTACTTTAGCCAATACTCACAATGTTACCAGGCCGCTTAGGAGACTGTGCAGCATCCGGGTCCTGTTACACATTTTCTATTAGTACCACATCACTGACTTCATATCCTTCATGGAATAAATAAGCAGGCCAATCCCATAAAACTGACATGCCTCAAGCCTTCTGGACTCCACTGACACAGTCTCCTCATCTGCAGACGTGCATTCTGCAGCTGCAGATGTGCCTTCCCCCTGCCGTATACATGCAGCGAGAGGACTTGGATTAAGATTTCACAGAACATACCAAGCCTGTGATTTGGAGACACTGTACTAACCGGATCATCTTCTGGTGGCTCCAAAAGCATAATTGTGTTCCCAGACACTGCAAGGTTATCCAAAGTCAGACACTATATTATATTTGATTGTGTTCCATGTGCAGTAGAATTGCAGTACTTTGTGTACCTTGTATGAAGCGGACAGTTTCTGTGGCTGGGACAGAGTCAGTTATTGTCCCTCCCTGGATCCCCTCCATCACTGGCCTCCCTTTATTTAAATGGAGGCCAGTTCCTCTGCTGGAGTCACATCCTGGCTTGGTGGGCCGCCCCCTGTGCCAGTTTATAGGCCTTTTTTTAACTGCTACAATCATACAGACATTGGACATGTCAGCAGACACCTCATCTATTCACCTCATTTGTTCACGGTTATCTACTTTGGAGTCACTTACCAGCCTGCAAAATGTTCTTACATTTAATTTTTTCTTGCTGCCAGGTCATTTTATGGCCAGACAGGTTTGTCCTTTATGAAGGACAGAAAGATAAAATAGATAAAAACGTTACATGAGGAAAATAGATTAAATGACACATTGTGGATGATTGTTTGCACCTAATCATACTCTACATTTCCTGAGTAACATGCACCTGCTTGTCACTCTTAAAGTATACAACAGTTAGTGGATTTGAAAAGTAATCCTTTAATTGTAGCCTAATTATGACAGTTCCAGTGGAGCACTGTTTATTAATTGTACAGTTTTTGACTACTTACGCATTGAGCCGGTCGGCTATTGTCTGCCAGGCTCTCTCGCGTTCTTTACTTATGGCATTGGTTTTGCCTTTTTTCCTTATAATATCCTTAACTTCGTCAGAGAACTCCGTCAGGAACTGTTGTTCAGCGGCCGTGACGTAGGACACGAGACTTTTATCCATTTTCCTATCAGTGATTCTGTGAGCGATCGCGAGGTCTGCTTCAGTATGCCGTGCACACGCACTTATCCCAACTATCTTCACCTGGCTTAACCTAGCCGCACCTTCTCATCCTGGCTCAGCAAACGTGCAACCAATTAAGCCAGGATAGGCCGCGCAAGCTAGGTCAAGCTGGGCTTGCTTAATTATCCTGGATTTCTTTATTCTGGTTTCGTGCAATACCCCTCTGGTCTGACAGGGTGAGTGTGTACAGGATATAAACGTGTACATAAACATGTATATAATGATAATGATACATTGGATTTTTACTGCCCTTTATATCTGAAATTTTAAATTTTAAATTTATTAATGAAAAACCATTCGAGATGCAGCATCTCGTTTTCAAGGGGGTCCATGAAACAAAGAAACACCAAACAACACAAACAATGACATGACCAAGAAAACATATACAAACAAGTAAACAAACAAAAAGAAAAACAACTTAAGAACAACTTGCTCACCCATCACACAACTGTCAGGTTCTAGGAGGAATAAAAAATAGAAAAATAAAAAAATAAATAACAACAACAACAATAATAATAATAAATAAACAAAGAGAAAATATCAAAGAAATAAACATTAATTAACAACAGTAACATAAATTTACCTATAAATTAAAAGCATGAGCAGAGTGTTTGAAGATAAACAAATAGGGAAGATTTAAAGCACTAAAAAGAGGTGAGTGATCCAAGAGAAAGTGGGAGATTATTCCAGTCATGGGGGGCTCTAAACCGACGGGCAATAACTTTAAGGATTCTAGGAACAAAAAGTATGGAAGAGTGTCTAAATGTATATATAATAATGGATTAGATTTATATAGCGCTTTTCAAGGCACCCAAAGCGCTTCACATTGTGAATCCATTATCCATCCACTCCTCACTCATACCTGGTGATGGTAAGCTACGTGTGTGGCCACAGCTGCCCTGGGGCAGGCTGACGGAAACGTGGCTGCCAGTCTGCACCTACGGCCTCTCCACCCATCACCAAACATTCATACACCAGCAATGCCAACACTGGAGGCAAGGAGGGTTAAGTGTCTTGCCCAAGGACACAATGACAGATGACTGTGGGAGTGGGAATCGAACCGCCGACCTTCCAATCACTGGACAACCTGCTCTACCACTGCCGCCCCATGATGTAAGACATGGGACTAAAACAATAAACAAATAAACAACAAACAAACTTTGTGGCCAGCCTGACAGACTTTATAGATCAGTGTAAAACCGTTTTGTTTCCTGTCAAAATCTTGGGCATTTGCATCCGTTCAAAAGGCTCACCGATAACTTGCAATACATGCAACTGTATTAAACTCAATGTAAATCAGGCTGCAATTATATTATTTCCACATACACTCCCCATTCAAATCTTTCAAAAATTTAAACACAAAAAAAAAGCTGAATTGCATGTTGATTTTCTGGTCATTTTATGAAATATTTGAGGTACAGTAATGTTAACATCATTACATCGTTTGCTAAATTTTAATGCACACTGGACAGATTCAGACAAAAACACATAACGTTGACAAAAACCAAAGTATTCTGACAATAGAAGAAATGGTTAGGGGTCAAACACAACAGCCCAAAGACAGAAGCCAAAATACTAAACTTACTATTACTTAGTACTTAGTACATACTATTCTAAATATCTGTAATGTCTTTGTTTTATGTAAAGCACTTTGAATTGTCCTGTACACAAAATGTGTACATATAAACTGCCTTGCCTACTAAAGACACGCATCAACATAACATACTAAAGACATGCATCAACATAACATACTAAAGACATGCATCAACATAACATACTAAAGACACGCATCAACATAACATACTAAAGACATGCATCAACATAACATACTAAAGACATGCTTCAACATAACACACTAAAGACACGCATCAACATAACACACTAAAGACAAGCATCAACATAACATACTAAAGACACGCATTACCATAACATACTAAAGACACGCTTCAACATAACACACTAAAGACACGCATCAACATAACACACTAAAGACACGCATCAAAATAACATACTAAAGACACGCATTAACATAACAACTCACTAAAGACAAGCATTAACATAACAACTCACTAAAGACACGCATCAACATAACATACTAAAGACACGCATTAAGATAACAACACACTAAAGACACGCATCAACATAACATACTAAAGACACACATCAACATAACACACTAAAGACATGCATCAACATAACACACTAAAGACACGCATCAACATAACAACACACTAAAGACACGCATCAACATAACATACTAAAGACACGCATTAACATAACAACACACTAAAGACACGCATCAACATAACAACACACTAAAGACACGCATCAACATAACAACACACTAAAGACACGCATCAACATAACATACTAAAGACACGCATCAACATAACATACTAAAGACACGCATTAACATAACAACACACTAAAGACACTCATCAACATAACAACATAGTAAAGACACGCATCAACATAACATACTAAAGACACGCATTAACATAACAACACACTAAAGACACGCATCAACATAACATACTAAAGACACGCATCAACATAACAACACACTAAAGACACGCATCAACATAACATACTAAAGACACGCATTAACATAACAACACACTAATGACACGCATCAACATAACAACACACTAAAGACACGCATCAACATAACATACTAAAGACACGCATTAACATAACAACACACTAAAGACACGCATCAACATAACAACATACTAAAGACACGCATCAACATAACATACTAAAGACACGCATCAACATAACAACACACTAAAGACACGCATCAACATAACATACTAAAGACACGCATTACAGTTTTTCTCAAATGCTAAAACACATTTTACAAATGTTTCCTCCATGTTCCCCAATGCCTAAACACAACACCCTTTTCTTAAGCTACATAAACACAACCACACCTTTGAACTTCAAAGCTCAAACTTCCACACCAAAAGAGCAGCTCGAAGCTTTCAAACATGTAAACACTATACACATCATTACACACTACAGCAAAACAGTTGAAAACACAATGCTCAATTTGTGAGACGGGTCTTTGTTTCATAACTGTCAATGCATATTTTTAGAAACTTTACAGTAACAGATCTTCTTAGATCTCTGCAGAAGATTAGGCATTTAGATTTGTGAGTTTCATATGAAGAGTATAAATCTTTAGAAAATACTGCATGTACACTACTGTAACACGACTCATGGCAGAATCTATTGCACACAACAGTACTCTTGAAAACATGATCAGGGTGTGAAGTTTTTTTATTGACTTTATTTACACCACACACACCCCACAATCAAGGTGCGGCATCATGTCGCTGAGCTGCATTGGGCCACATCACCTCATCCATGTCGCAGGTATATTGTCTCTTGCCAGGCACCGCGGGAAAAACGCCCTGGAATGGTGAATCCATCCTTGGAAGGCCTCCACTGGGATGTCATCACAAGCCAGCTCCATTGCCCTTAGGAGGTTCTCTCTAGTGTATGGGTGTCTGTCATAAACCTTCCATCTCCACGATGACAAGAACTCCTCTATAGGGTTCAGGAAAGGGGAGTAGTGTGGCAGACAGACGTTTAAAAACTGGTTACTGTTGGCGGTGAACCACTCTCTGATTTGGTTTGTTCTGTGGAAGCTGACATTGTCCCAAATGATCACATAAATGTGATGTGTGGGCCCAGGATGGTGTTGGCGGAACAGGAGGATGTCTCTTAGCTCCTCTAGAAAGTTGAGGAGACGCTGGGTGTTGTAAGACCCAAGGACAGCATGCCGGTGGACAAGCCCCCCCCCGAACCCATGGCCGCACAAAGAGTAATATTACCCCCCCGTTGGCCAGGAACCTCAGTGGTGGCTCTTTGGCCAATGATGTTACGGCCTCTTTGTCTTCGTTTCTGCAGGTTGAAGCCAGCCTCATCCAGGAAGAGGTACTCATGAGGTCTGGCCATCGCGTCCAACTGTAATATCCTCTGTGAAAATGTGAAAGTGCACAGGTGTTGAGAACAACAGTCAATCAGGTAGCGCAGTATCGTCCAGAAGTAATGTAGGCCACTGAGCAACACAGTATGTCCACAAACTGTACTGTGAACATGGATGTATACTTACTTGCACATACTCGTGACGTAGAACTTTGTGTCGCGCAGAGATGCACTCAAAGGGAACCCTATAGACCTGTTTCATCCGCATCTTTTGGTGCCGGAGAACTCGGTCTATTGTGGCCAAGCTGACATCATCAATGCTCTCAAAGTTTAAACTATCAACCGTCCTGGACCTCCTCCTCTCCCTCCTGCATCTTCTCCTCTCCCTTGTTGGCCTCCTCCTCTTCCTCCTCTGATTTGAACTCCTCTTCGTCGTTGGCCTGCTCCTCTTCTTCCATGGCCAGCTCTTCTTCCTCCTCTGACTCGAATTCCTCTTCCCCTGACTCTGCCTTCATTCATTTTGTTTGTTTGGAATCTTCAACAAACTGTGCACTCTGAACTTGCTTTTATACATGTGGTCACAGCATTACTAACAGGCGTCTTCAATTTTGAGTCGTTGTGTGTAATGAATGACGCCAGGTGTGTTCATTGTGTTCAAATATTGCTGACTGTGGCAAGCATTTTGCATCACATGAGCTTTCATTTGAGAATATGAGCAGAGTTCTTATGCAACTTGTGTTTTAGCAAGGAAAAATGTGTTTTGATTTATGAGAAAGGAGGATTGTGTTTTGTGAATTGTGTCTTCATGTGAAATGTGTTTATGATATTGGAAAATGATGGCTAGATGTAGTAAATGTGTTTAGACAACTGGTCATTTGGTTTAGGGGATTGGCTTTTGTGTTTTAGCATTTGAGAAAAACTGTAACATAACAACACACTAAAGACACGGATCAACATAACAACATACTAAAGACTCACATCACCCTAACAACACACTAAAGACACGCATCAACATAACAACACACTAAAGACATGCATCAACAAAACAACATACTAAAGACACGCATCAACATAACATACTAAAGACACGCATCACCATAACAACACACTAAAGACACGCATCAACATAACAACATACTAAAGACACGCATCACCATAACAACACACTAAAGACACGCATCAACAAAACAACATACTAAAGACACGCATCACTATAACAACATACTAAAGACACGCATCAACATAACACACTAAAGACACGCATCAACATAACAACATACTAAAGACACGCATCAACATAACAACATAGTAAAGACACACATCAACATAACATACTAAAAACACGCATCACCATAACAACATAATAAAGACAAGCATCAACATAACAACATACTAAAGACACGCATTAACATAACATGAATCCTCGGCAGTCAGGAGTCTAAAGGAAATAAATCTGACTCATCATGAACCTGAACAAGCAACAACCTGTAGACCAGACCAGAGCTTTAACTCATTTAGATGAAACAACATAATTAACTACATAAAGAAGCTGCAGCAGCTTCAGTACAAACCACTGCAGCTGGTTAACAGAAGCTCACAAGTTAAACTGAACATGATAAAGTGGATATTTTACACACTGAACGTGAACGAGTCTGCTAGAACACAGAGCCAGCAGCTGGTTAACATACTGTCTATCAGCTGGATGCTGATGTGCTTTTCTTTTCAGGATTAAAAGTTTAGTCTCCCTGTAAGACCAGGAGAAACTCCCCCATTAACCATCCCCAGTAGACTGGATTACTGTACTGGTCTTTAACAGGACTTCCCAGTAATACCAGTAAACATCTGCAACTCATCCAGATGCTGCTGCTGGAGTTTTAACCAGGACTAAGAGATCTGAACACATCACACCAGTTTTAACATCTTTACACTGGTTTCTAGTTTACACTGGTTTCCAGTTTACACTGGTTTCTAGTTTACACTGGTTTCTAGTTTACACTGGTTTCCAGTTTATATTGGTTTTCAGTCACAGAACAGATTTTAAACCTTCTGATGGTTTACATCCCAGAACGGTTTAGGCCCAAAATCCATCTGATACGTTCAGAGAATATAAACCTGGCCGAACTCTGAGATCCAGAGACTCTGGTCACCTAGTCCACACCAGAGTCCACACCAGAGTCCAGACCAGTGTCCAGACCAGAGTCCAGACCTGAGTCCAGACCAGAGTCCAGACCTGAGTCCAGACCAAAGTCCAGAATAGGGTCCAGAACAGGGTCCAGGCTAAACATGGAGAAGCAGCATTTAGCTGTTATGCTGCAAACAAGTGGAACAAACTGCCAGCTGAGATTAAACTTTCACCAAATGTAGACATTTTTAAATCCAAGTTAAAAACATTTCTTTTCTCATGTCTACACATGAAATCTACATGGTAACTTTTTCCTCATCTTGCTTTAAATTATTTTATTGTCATTCCTGCTATG
Source organism: Melanotaenia boesemani (assembly GCF_017639745.1). Taxonomy (NCBI): domain Eukaryota; kingdom Metazoa; phylum Chordata; class Actinopteri; order Atheriniformes; family Melanotaeniidae; genus Melanotaenia; species Melanotaenia boesemani. Next base: position 40,382,826 of record NC_055685.1, on the reverse strand, counting down.
TGTTGCTGTCTTGTACTATTTCTAAGTATCTGTAATGCCTTTTTTTATGTAAAGTACTTTGAATTGTCCTGTAAATGAAATGTGCTGTACAAAAAAAACTGCCTTGCAATGATAATAGAATATGATGACAGCTCGTCAGTCATGACTTTGTTGTTGTTGTTGTCAGCTTCATTGTGCTAAAAGATCAATTAATATCATCTGTTGGGTCATTACATTACACACAACACACAGATGGACCTAATTAGGTTCTGCACAGCCATAAATACTGACACAGGACTACCATATCACTAATAAACAAGGAGTTAACGTTAACCCCTTCAGTTATTTTCCCTGGTCACTGATAATAATAATAATAATAATAATACATTTTATTTAAAAGTGCCTTTCAAAACACCCAAGGACACTGTACAAAAGAACATTAAAATAGTTTAAAAACCACTATGTACAAAACAAACATTAAAACAGTTAAAAACAATAAGTGCAAAACTAAGCAGAATGGAGGACAACAGAAAGATGGAGAATGACTAGATGGCATAGGACTGTCTGAACAAATGTGTTTTGAGTTGTGATTTGAAGAGAGGAAGAGAGTCTATGGTACGGATGTCAGGGGGAAGAGAGTTCCAGAGATGGGGAGCAGAGCGGCTGAATGCTCGGCTCCCCATAGTGACGAGACGGGGGGACAAGGAGCTGGAGAGAAGAGGAGGAGCGAAGTGAACGGATTGGAGTGGCAATGTGCAGGAGATCAGATATATATAGAGGGCCAGATTGTGGAGTGCTTTGAATGTGATGAGGAGAATTTTAAAGTTAATTCTTTGTTTTACGGGGAGCCAGTGAAGTTGTTGTAAGATGGGGGTGATGTGGTGGGTAGAAGGGGTCCGTGTAATGATGCGTGCTGCAGAGTTTTGGAGGAGCTGCAGTTTCTGGAGGGATTTATTGGGGAGACCAAAGAGAAGAGAGTTGCAGTAGTCAATCCGGGAGGTAACAAGACTGTGGACGAGGATGGCAGTGGTGTGGGGGGTGAGAGAGGGACGGAGACGAGAAATGTTTCTCAAATGAAAATATGCAGACCGGGTGATACTGTTAATGTGGGAGTGAAAAGAGAGTGTGTTGTCGAGGACGACACCCAGACTCTTTACCTGAGGGGAGGGAAGGACAGTTGAATTGTTTATGGAAATTGGATAACTGTTAGATTTGGAGAGAGTGTGGGGCGTGCTACCAGGAGGACTTCTGTTTTAGAACTGTTGAGTTTGAGGAAGTTGGATGAAAACCAAGAATGAATTTCTTGTAAACAGGTGGTGGTGAGGGAGGTTGGTGGAAGTGAAGAGGATGGTTTGGTAGAGAGGTAGAGCTGGGTGTCGTCTGCGTAACAATGAAAATTGATATTGTGTCTGCGAAGGATGTAACCAAGTGGAAGAATATAGATAATGAAAAGGAGGGGCCCCACCAGCAGAGACAGGGAAAGAGTTTGATTCATGGGATTTTAATCGAATGATTTGTGTGCGGCCAGAAAGGTAAGAAGTGAACCAGGTGAGAGGGATGTGAGTGATGGATGATAGTCTATCAAGGAGAATGCTGTGAGAGATGGTGTTGAATGCTGCGGTGAGGTCAAGAAGGATGAGAATGGATAGTAAACCTGAATCTGAAGCTATGAGAAGGTCGTTGGTGATTTTGAGGAGTGCTGTTTCGGTACTGTGAAGGGGACGGAAACCGGATTGAAACTGCTCATAAATATTGTTGGTGAGAAGATGGTTATGAAGTTGAGAAGCAACAGACTTTTCGAGGATTTTGGAAATGAAGGGTAAATTGGAAATTGGACGAAGGTTATTGAAATTAGTGGGGTCCAAGCCAGGTTTTTTCAAGATAGGTGTGACTGTAGCGGTTTTAAGTGCAAGAGGGACAGTTCCAGAGATTAGGGAGGAGTGAATGATGTTGGTGATGAGGGGAGCAAGTGGGGAGAGGCAGGTTTTGACAAGAGCTGTAGGGATTGGATCGAGCTGACAGGTAGAGGGTTTGGATTTGAGGATAGATTCAGAGATGGCTTGGACGGAGGGAAGAGTAAAACTGGAGAATGTGATTATGGGGGATGATTAGGGGGCGGTGAAGTCCACTCCAGAGACTGCAGCTCCCCACGAGGCCAGATGTTGGTGAATGTCTTAGATTTTGGAGACAAAGGAAGACATGAGTGAGTTACAGAAGTCAGTGGATTGCATGTGGTGGGGAAGAGAGTCAGGCGGCTTTGTAATATTGGTGAGGAGAGAGAAGAGAGTTCTGGAGTTGTGTTGATTGGACTGAATGACACCAGAGTAATAAGCAGATTTTGCTAAGGAGAGACTGTCCTTGTATAGCACTACATGATTATTGTACATTTCTTTGTGTATAATGAGTCCAGTTTTGTTATAGAGTCGTTCCAGTTGTCGTCCTTGGGATTTGAGCTGACGGAGGGCAGGAGTGAACCAGGGAGCTGAGCGGGTGAAAGAGACAGATCTGGTTTTCAGTGGAGCATGAGTATTCAGAAGAGTATGGAGATTGTTATTGTAGTGGGAAACCAGGTCATCCGGTGAGCTGTTGGCATGTGGCCTGGGAAAATTGATAATTGACTGATGATTGTTAGGTGACTTGTTAGGTTAGGTGACCTGTTAGGTTAGGTGACCTGTTAGGGTTAGGTGACCTGTTAGGTTAGGTGACCTGTTAGGTTAGGTGACTTGTTGGGTTAGGTGACCTGTTAGGGTTAGGTGACTTGTTAGGTTAGTTGACTTGTTAGGTTAGGTTGATAGTCAGTGATGAAATTTTAAAGGCATTTTTGAAAAAGTATGACATTTTGAAAATGATCATGAAATATTTAATAGTAAAATAATAAGTAGATATTTAAGAATAATGAGACATATTTCACAATATTATCTCATTTTACAATTTAGGCTTAGGGTTAGCCTAACCCTGTACATATAGTTTTTAATTATTAAAATTATATTTTTATTTATTTAATAATGAATAAAATGTCCCTCCATTACTATATGCTCCAAAATTACACAGCCAAGATGGAAAATATTTTGTATTCCCAAATCTTATTATTTCTTCCCTGTGGGGATAGATTGTGACGTAAACATCGCTTCCTCGCTTTTTCCTCTTCATTCTCACACTTATCTTGATTTGCAGAAAGTCTACCTTCACCTGATTCCGGCTGGACTTCTCTCTTCTTAAGCTGGTCAGTCTGATTGGCGGGGTGGCCCGTGCCCCTCCGGGCAGCCCCGCTGAACACGCCCCTGACATTTTGACAGGTGGGCGAATCAATGGCGTCACAGCACAAGTTCAGAGAGACTCTTCTTATGAAGGGACAGCCAACCGGAAGTGCAGAAGAAGAAGAATCAGATTTGTTTTGATTCGTGTTCGGTAGCTGTGGACTCACCTGGAGGACAGGTGTGACCTGAGCCCGGTAAGAAACCCGACCGGTTAGGACCTTACTACCCAGCTGATCAAACCCGGTCCGGTCCGGTCCGGTCCATAAACCCGCGTTAACTGCCCGAATCTGGCCGGTGCTAGCCGTGCTAGCAATACTGCGCTAACCAAACGCGTCAGGTTCTGGTCCGTTCTGCTTCTAAACCGGATCCTTTGCGGTCCTGTTAGAACCCACAGTAAGTTCTTTTCGGACCGAGCCGAAGGGAAGCGGTTTCCTGACCGATCCGGACCGGGTCAGATGGTGACCTACTTTCTGTCCGGATTCGGTTCAGTTAGCTTATGGGCACGTGAGGATTTCGGTTCGGTTCTAGGTGTTGTGCCGAAAAAAGCACCCCTTCCGTGACAGATTTACTCGGGGGGTCTTATTATTCTGTGTGACCATATACAGTGCATCCGGAAAGTATTCACAGCTCTTCACTTTTTCCACACTTTATTATGTTACAGCTTCATTCCAAATTATATTAAATTAAGCTCTTACCTCAAAATTCTACACACAATACCTCATTATGACAAGGTGAAAAAAGGTTTTTTTGAGATTTTTTGAATTTATTAAAAATGGAAAATGAAGAAATCACATTTACATAAGTATTCACAACCTTTGCCATGGAGCTCAAAATTGAGCTCAGGTGCATCCTGTTCCCACTGATAAGCCTTGAGATGTTTCTACAGCTTAATTGGAGTCCACCTGTGGTAAATTCAGTTGATTGGACATGATTTGGAAAGGCACACACCTGTCTATATAAGGTCCCACAGTTGACCATGCATGTCAGAGCACAAACACCAAGCATGAAGTCGAAGGAATTGTCTGTAGACCTCCGAGACAGCATTGTCTTGAGGCACAAATCTGGGGAAAGATACAGAAAAATTTCTGCTGCTTTGAAGGTCCCAATGAGCACAGTGGCCTCCATCATTCGTAAATGGAAGACGTTTGGAACCACCAGGACTCTTCCTAGAGCTGGCCGGCCGTCTACACTGAGCAATCGGGGGAGAAGGGCCTTAGTCAGGGAGGTGACCAAGAACCCAATGGTCACTCTGGCAGAGCTCCAGCGTTTCTCTGTGGAGAGAGGAGAACCTTCCAGAAGGACCACCATCTCTGCAGCAATCCACCAATCAGGACTGTATGGTAGAGTGGCAAGACGAAAGCCACTCCTTAGTAAAAGGCACATGGCAGCCCGTCTTGAGTTTGCCAAAAGGCACCTGAATGACTCTCAGACCATGAGAAACAAGATTCTCTGGTCTGATGAGACAAAGCTTGAACTCTTTGGTGTGAATGCCAGGCGTCATGTTTGGAGGAAACCAGGCACCGCTCATCACTAGGCCAACACCATCCCTACAGTGAAGCATGGTGGTGGCAGCATCATGCTATGGGGATGTTTTTCAGCAGCAGGAACTGGCAGACTAGTCAGGATAGAAGGAAAGATGACTGCAGAAATATACAGAGACATCCTGGATGAAAACCTGTTCCAGAGCGCACGAGATCTCAGACTGGGGCAACGGTTTATTTTTCAGCAGCACAATGACCCAAAGCATACAGCCAAGATCTCAAAGGAGTGGCTTCAGAACCACTCTGTGAATGTCCTGGAGTGGCCCAGCCTGAATCCAGACTTGAATCCGATTGAACATCTCTGGAGAGATCTGAAAATGGCTGTGCATAGATGTCTCCCATCCAACCCGCAGGAGCTTGAGAAGTACTGCAAAGAAGAATGGGCGAAACTGCCTAAAGATAGGTGTGCTAAGCTTGTAGCATCATATCCAAAAAGACTTGAGGCTGTAATTGCTGCCAAAGGTGGATCAACAAAGTATTAAGCAAAGGCTGTGAATACTTATGTAAATGTGATTTCTTCGTTTTCCATTTTTTATAAATTCAAAAAATCTCAAAAAAACCTTTTCACCTTGTCATAATGAGGTATTGTGTGTAATATTTTGAGGTAAGAGCTTAATTTAATATAATTTGGAATGAAGCTGTAACATAATAAAATGTGGAAAAAGTGAAGCGCTGTGAATACTTTCCGGATTCACTGTACAACAGACTCACTATCAGTCTTTGACTGATAATATATATATTTTTCTTTTTAGCTGCAGGTTAGTTTGGGGTTTTGGTTCAAGAAGAACAGAACCAGAAACAGGGATAATTGTGGTCAGGTTAATAAAGATTTTGGGTCTTTATTGGACATAGAAAACCTTCTGGGCCTGCTGGGCTCAGTCATGTGACTGTGAAGAACTGGCCAATCAGCTGGTTTACAGCATGCTCAATAACCAGTAATCAAAATCTACTAAACCCGAACTCTTCAGTTCTGGACTAAGTAGTCTAGACCAGTGTTTCTCAGTCCAGGTCCTCAGAACCCGCTGCCCTGCAGGTTTGACTGATGATCCTTTCTTCGTCCCACAGTGGGGACGGAGCAGCGTTGGAGACAAAAAGAACAGAAACTAAAAAATCTACATGGACATTTCAGCCGAACTGGGTCGGATTCAGAGTCGGAGTTTCATTCAAATTTGTTCTATTTTATGAAAACGTCTATCATATATCTGATCCACTAAGTCTAAGGTTACATATGTAGTAAAAAACACCCCATTTTAATTTAATATTTTCAAACTATGTCTCAGTAACTCAACTGTCCCACATTTTCTTTTTTGTTCAGAATAAAAATCTTATTTTTACTTTAGCATTTTTTGTTTAATATTCCCCAGTACAAACTATTTTTCTAAAATTAGTTTATTATGTTTTTACAGGCAAATAGATTTGAGTCAATATTAAAAAAATTTAATTAATATTTTAGGATTTAATAAAATCTGCATATCATGTAAAATTTCTAAATTTGAGAATATTGTGTTCAGTGTTTTTTATAGATGAAATTAGACCTAAACAACCATATATGCTGGTTGGTATTAAAATATATTTTATTTTTTACTAAATTACCTGTTTCTGTAGGAACCAGAATGATTTGATTGAAAGGTTTTATTCTAGTAACTTTTTTGTTGTTGCTGTAAATTTTAGCCAGTAACATAATTAGAAATGAATTTAAAAATATCCCTGCTTGTTTTCAGCACTAAAAGTTGGTATCGGTCGGAGTCAGCTGACGTCACACTAGCCGCCGTCGGCCATGTTGGTTGCATCCTCGCTGTAAACAGCTGTTTGTCGTCTTTGCTGCGTTATAATCTTTGATAAAACGAGAGTCTGGTGTTGTGTGAAAGACTGAGTCACACGATAAAAACGGTAGAAAAGTCGCCACGACGTTAAATTTGTTCGGCCTCTTTTAAACGAGGCTTTGGACGGCAGGTGGAGGACGTAACTGATGGATGGATGTCCGGGCGCAGCCGCGAGGGAACGACATCACCGTCACCTCCGTCCTTTCATGCTGTTTACTGTCGGCGTTTCATGAAGGCAAGTAGGAGAGTTTTTATTGTTTTTATTGTGTAAATAATAATAAAAAAATAATAAATATTCTTTATTTGGCTTTTTAAAGTCACTGTTTTCACATTAACTTCGGTTGTAAACTAGAGACAAAGATGGAGGGAAATAGAAACGAGTTTATCTGTTTGTGTTTGATCAGAGTTTATTTTATTTAATCATCTTTATATAAAAACATAACAGAGTGATTTTAAAGATGCAGGTAAAAACTAAAGAGTTCTCTGAGACCTGATGGATGTTAACTGGTTGGATGAAGTGGTTTAGATTGTGAAACTAAAGAAAGCATCCAGTGTTAACTAGTTTTTAATAACTAACGTGGTTGCAGGTCAACCAGCTTAAGAAATGATGGAGGCTCAGACTGGACACCATCCCTGCTTCTAGAACACATCAGTTCCACCCACAAACGCTGCAGGTCTGCAGGACGAAGAAGACGATCAGCTGAGGAAAGAGACCATGGAGTCCACCAGGATGCAGACCCTGGAGATCTACAGACCATGGAGTCCACCAGGATGCAGACCCTGGAGATCTACAGACCATGGAGTCCACCAGGATGCAGACCCTGGAGATCTACAGACCATGGAGTCCACAGGATGCAGACCCTGGAGATCTACAGACCATGAAGTCCACAGGATGCAGACCCTGGAGATCTACAGACCATGAAGAGGACACCTGATGCTGGAGAGGAAAGCTTCAGATACAGACCAGAGAGGCTGGAGAAGATGGAGATCAGCTGATCAGAGGATGAGACACATGATGATGAAGACGATGATGAAGATGATGTGTGTGTACAGTCAGAATGAAGCTTTATTAAACATCAAAGGTCTGAATACAAAACTGTTTTTTAATGTGTATTTTTTACTATCAGACCAGTTTCAACTAATTTGGTGGAACAGCTCATATAAAAAAATCTATATGTATAAAAATCTAGATTAAAATCTGATGTGGACTGATGTGGTTTTATGTGGACTGATGTGGACTACTGTGGACTGATGTGGACTGATGTGGACTACTGTGTGACCCCGCCTCCATGCGTGTCCTCATCATTCCACCTTCTTCAGTGTTTGTCAATAGGTGTAGCAGAGACTCCGCCTCCTCTCAGCTGATTGATCCTGCAGCCATGGCTTTGATCTCTCTGGAAGACCTCGAGGGTTTGGATGACGAGCAGGTGGATGATGACATCACTGACAACCCTGAACCAATGGATGAAGAGGACAGAGACCAGCTGCTGTCACACTGGCAGGCTGTAGCTAGTACGCACCAGGTCACGGTTCCTGCAGGTAAGGGGGCGTGGCCAAAACATTCCAGGTTGCATTCAGTCCCACCTGTAGCCGTTCAAAGGTCAAATTTATGTTTCAGATATTAGCCCTTTTCAAAATGGCCGACTGCAGCCGTTGTTTTGCCGATTAGACGCCGATTTAGTCTTACTTTCTCATAAAACAGTAAATGCTGTTACGTGTCGGGAGTCTGCAGAATGATGTCCTTGCGGCGTTTGTCCACTAGATGGAGCTCTGACTGCATTCAATCCCACAGCCGCCCCCCTGTCTTTCAGCAGCGGTAGCTAGTAGCTGCAGCCAGGTTACATTACAGCAGTGGGCTGAGTGGAGCTTCCCGACACATAAGTTTATAATAATGTGAAATTAACGACTCAGCATGTCTCCAGTTTCAGTTTAACTCAGTTTACTGTGTGTAATGACGAGTGACTCGTGCTTCGTTGTGTGTGTGTTAGCAATAGCATCGTGTTATCCCAACCTAGCATAGCATTAGCTAAGTAGCCAGTAACTGTAGAAATAGCGTAAGTGTATAAAATATCTGAGCGTCCAGAACGAGCGTCCATCACTCCGTCAGCTGCAGGTTGAGGCGTATTTTAGGAGGAGAGATGTGGATGCAGAGGGGAGGAGCTTTATTCACTGCAGCACCGAAAACTTTATTAATTTTACAGCCTGTCTTCACCACGTCATGATGTCATGTCTTAGTTTTACTTTGTCAGAAAATACTAACGTGAGCGGCTGTAACAGCGACTCTGTGTTACAGTTAGTACCAGAACATGGTGACCATGTATATAAAACACAACTCTATCAAAGATGACGTCTTTCTGACATTTGAGAAAAGCTTATCTGGTTTATAAGGCAAACAGCTTATATATATTTTTCTACCTGTACTTTTACCTACTTCGAATTTGCATCAGCAGGAAGTAGAAAACAAGATGTATTTAATTAATTCATCATTCGTTTATAGATGGACTTTTTTAAGGTTATATAATTTCCAGTTATTTAAAGCTTTGCCGTGTTTGAATCGGTCGGGCCCCGTTAATATATAAAAAAAAACAACTTGTTTACTTTGTTTTGAAAAGTGAACCCAGAACAGGAAGTAAGAAACAACAGGAAGTGAAACCTGTTTTGTTCCAGAAATGACCGGACCCATACAGGAAATGACCCGCAACAACCAGCAGAGGGAGCCGCTCCACTTCGCCCCCATCTCCATTCACGAAAAGGTAAAAACCCCAAGACCAGAACCTGGTTCAAGACCAGAACCTGTTACCAGACCACAACCTGGTTCCAGACTAGAAACTGGTACCAGAGCAGCACATGGTACTAGATTTCAATCTGATACTAAACAGGAATCTAGTACCAGATCCCTGACCCATCAGTGTCCCATGTCCTGATGGTGTCTTGTGGTTCTGATGGTGTCCTGTGGTCCTGATTGTGTCCTGTGGTCCAGATGGGGGAGGTCCTGTACGAGGAGCGGGTCTATCCGGCAGGAAACTGGGCCTGTGTGACCCGAGGAGAAGATCTGTACGAGCAGAGCATCTCGATGGGCTTCATGAAACTGATGCGCTTCATCTGCAAGGAGAACTCTGCAGGTGAGGCTCCGCCCACATCAAAGTCAGACTGATCCAGGTGACATCACTGATTGGTTGATTTACAGGAAGACACCTGGGCATGACTGTACCTGTGATCAGTAACATCCACATGATGGAGGATGGAAACACGTTCGACAAAGACGTGGAGACGGCGTTCTTCCTGCCTGCCGAGTTCCAGAGTAGTCCGCCTCGGTCCGCCGACCCTGACATCACCATAGTCTACAGAGAGCCAATCAGAGTGGTTGCCAGGTAAGGGGGTTGTTTAGAATTGTGGGGGCCGCCGGGGGGAGCTCAGATAATTAGAAGGAAGCCGAGGAAAAAAAGACGTTCAGTAGCAAGTTCTGCAAGCTAGCGTGTAGCTAGCTAGCGCTAGTTAGCACAACATAGGCAGGTTTTTAGTGTGGCTCAGCAAGGTAGAGCGGTCATCTTCTCACCCTACGGTTGCCGGTTCGATCTTCAGTCAAGTCGAGGTGTCCTTGGGCAAGAAATCGAACCCCAAATTGCTCCTGATGGGGGGATCAAAAGCTAATGCTGTTTGGGGGGTAGGGGACAGTTTGGGAAACCTGGTTTAGACGGCTGACATGTTAGCAGACCTGGTGCTTGGGGGCGGGTCCTGGTGGGCAAGCCCCACCCATCCAGCCTTTTCATTGTATAGACTTTTTTTTTTACATTTTTTTCTGTTTGTCTCCTTTACTTTGTGTTTGAACTGCTGTAACAGTGACATTTCTCCACTGTGGGATAAATAAAGGATCATTTTCATTCATAATTATTTATTGTTTAGTGCTGCTAAATGAGAAAAGTAGAGTCCGCTTTGAAGGTAGCAGATCTGGAAGATCTCTCCAGATATTTGCAAGTTGTGTGTGTGCGTGTAATCACCAAATCCAGCCAGAACATAGAGAATGTGATGCTTTGCTAAGTTCTGGCTGTATCTACTTGAAGTCCTGAACCAGCTTTGGTGCAGCAGCAGACCAGTACCTGGACGACATCAGGAAGCGTCCAATGAGAACGGGAAGAAAGGAACAGGTGACACAGCAAGAATCAGCCACTTCCAGCAATGAGACCAGACCTAGCAGGATAGTAACCGTAGCAACCACAGGCGCATGTCTCTGTCTCAGGGGCGTCGTCTGCGGCTGGATTAACTCGGTCCGACTCGTCTTGCTAAGCTCAGTGTGTCTGGTTTGTGTCTGCTGCAGATGTTTCCTGATGTTGGTCGCCGTGGCGATCAGTTGCCCGCCCTGGTGCCGGGACTGTAAGCTACATTGATCTGATCCGCCTGATTAGTGTGTCTGACCTGCTGCTCTCTGATTGGCTGTCAGGACGTTCTTCGGGACGACCACTGAGGAGACGGTTGGCCGCCAGATCCGCCTGCTGTGGGAGATCCTCGACCTCGGTGACCACTTCCACCGGGACCGCTACACAGTCGCTACATACGACAACCCGGGGGCACCACGACGCCGCAACGAGATCTGGTTCATCTGGAGAGACCTGTAAACTCCACCCACCTGCCTCTGATTGGCTGGTTGAATCTGTCTATTCACACACTTTCTCCCTGTCAGACTGATCATCCCATTGGCCCACATCACAGGAAGTTACATCTGATTGGCTGCATTCTGAGACTTTGTTAAAATAGTGACATCACTTCCTGTTCTTGTAAAGCTACAAATATTCTGTAGACCAGTCCAGACCAATATGGAGGTAGGTTGTATTTTTTTTTTTTTTTTGCCTTCAGGAAGTGTGGCGTTAATGTGGGCGTGACAGGAGGCGGGGCCTGTTAGACGTCTTTCCTGCACATGCTCAGAGTGAACCTGAGGATCAGTGGATGGATTAATAAGTTGAGGGATTGATAAGAAGCTCGAACTTTTTATGACTGAATGTTTCTTGGTGTGAACCGGTTCCAGCCGGTTGGTTGTTTTTGGTGTTTCTGTGTACAAAGATTAATAAATCTAAATGGACCTGAAAGACTCGTGACGACATTTCTTTAACTTCCTGTTGTGTGGATGCACTGTTGCCATGGAAATGGGCTGAAAGGACAATGTCATGGAACCAAAACCACTTTATTTACAAAAACAATGGCAGTTTACAGACAATAAAACCTTACTGAGAAACTAAAAATAAATGTTCAAGGGCGCTGAGGGGCAGGGCTCAGTTGTGATGTCATCAGCTTAGATCAGATCAGCCACTGTGGAGAGAAAATGGACACGATGAGTTCAGGCTCCTGCGGCGTTGCCTCTGGAACAGCAGCTGCTCTGTGATTGGTCGGTTCGTACCGTTCATGGGCATCTCGTCGATCTGGGTGGAGTAGTACTGCTCGATGTCCCGCAGGATCCTGATGTCATCATTCTTCACAAAGTTGATGGCCACGCCCTTCCTGCCATAACGACCAGAACGACCAATCCTGAAGGAGATCACAGGTTACCTCAGACTGACAGGAAGTTTGCACTTCCAAGAAGATTCCAGGAAGAAATGACATTCTTAACAGAAGGTTGTCCCTCTCAGGAAGACAGAAAGGAACTGTCCCTAGGTGTGTCCAGGTGTACCTGTGGATGTAGAGCTCTCTGTTGTTGGGAAGGTCGTAGTTGATGATGAGGGACACCTGGGGGACGTCCAGACCTCGGGCCCAAACATCAGTAGAGATCAACACGCGACTGAAACCAACAAGTTTTACAACATGATCATGTGTGTGTGTTTGTGGGAGGGGGGATGGGTGGGTATGTGTGTGTACACATGCGCTTCACCTGGCCCCGGATCTGAACTCCTTCATGATGGACTCCCTCTCCTTCTGCGGCATGTCTCCGTGCATGGACGACACGGTGAAGTTGGCCTCCCTCATCTTCTCCGTAAGCCAGTCCACCTGAAACAGGAAACACCTTCAGACCACATTTCCCACAATCCTTTGCTCCTACTCTTTCCCTCCACAGGGGTCCAGTTGGCGAGTTTTTCTCAAGAATATTTTTATTTAAATTTAAAGTAAATAATACAGTGTTGACTGAAATTTGTTAAGTATACAAACAGTAATCCTGTCTGTGTACAGTAGGGGATAGATAATAAAGAAAAACAACAACAACTCATCTCACCCCAACCCCGTCATTACCGAGCCAACCTTGTACCTGAAGGAATTAAAAAATTAATCAAATATACTTAATTCCTGGAGCTATATAAGCAGCTGGAAGTCAGGTTTTAATCTAGGAAGGTATACACACAAAGAATAAAATACATATGTCCTTTCATCACACATCTTATTATGGACCCCCACCCCGGCCACAAAGCCCCAAACAAGGAGCCGGTTTGTTTGCTTGCCATTGCTGATATAAAGACGAAATAAAATATAATTAAGGGATCCAGTCCCTAACTAGTTTGGTATTCATAAAAGTAATCTAGAAAAAGTGAACATACTTTTTTAAACTTTTCTTCGAAACTGCAGATTGAACAACGTAGTTTTTCTTAGTCTAGACATGATATCGCTGTTGCCATGTCTACACCAACAACTAAGGATAAAGTTCGGAAGACTTCCCTCCAGTATTTCTCCAAACTAGGACATTTCCAGAACATGTGAATAAGTGGAGCCTCCTCTCACGTTTGTCGCAGAGGGGATCAACGTCTGGGTAAAAACGGGCCAGGTTTGGTTTGGATTTATGGGTCCTGTGTACGACTTTGAATTGCAACAAGTTACGTCGGGCACAAAGAGGAGTTGAGTTGACCGACGTAAAAATTGTGTTCCATGTGTCCTCAGACAAGGTGAGATTTAAATCCTGCTCCCATGTCCTTTTAATGTTATTAAGTAAGGCCTGTCTTATACCAAGCAGTTTGTTGTATCATAAAAGAGATCACTGAAACGCTCCATACCCAGCCTTCCCCATTCTTGAAATGCTGAATCCAGTAAGGAAGGTTCACAGAGATGGTTGGCAGAGACGGCGCTAGAGGCAAAAATCAAGGAGGCTGAAATGTCTCCTGAATTGAACCCACACTCTCAACATGTGCTTGACAACACGATTACCAGTGGATTTATTTGGTGGGAGAGGGAGTGAAGATCCGAGAAGTGATGGGATGGAGAAGTTTTTAGCAAAGCCCAGCCATATTGTCACCCAGGGTGGGCGGTCAGGTTGGTTATTAAAATATGACCAAAGATAAAGCCACGGATAGTGGCTGCCCAATAACAGAAATGAAAACGAGGTAGCGCCATACCCCCTTCTCCTTTAGGCTTCTGGAGATGCACCTTGCTAACCGAGGGCGCTTACCTTTCCATATACAAGATGATATGACCGAATCTAATGTAACAAAAAAAAAGGTTTACGGATAAAGATTGGTATTGATTGAAAAATGTATAAAAACTTAGGAAGAATATTCATTTTGATAGAATTAATTCGGCCAACCAAGGATGTAGAGAGAGGTGACCACTGTGACAGGCGCTGTTTTCTATGATTAAGAAGGGTGAGAAAATTTCCTTTGAAAAGGCATAACTTGTGGTAACCGTCATACCAAGATAAGTGAACTTATTTTCCACAAGCCTGAATGAGAAGCTGGTGTTATCTGATGCTGGCGTCCCCTCACTGACAACAAAAAGTTCAGATTTGTTTAAATTTAATTTATACCCCGAGAATCAGCTGAAACCATTCAGTAAAGACAACATAGTGTTTAGGGAGGTTTCCGGGTGTGAAATAAAACAACAGGTCGTCTGCGTATAGAGACACTTCAGCTCCATTCCTCCAAATACCAGACATTCTCACAGCTGCGTATTGCTATCGCAGTGGTTCTATAGCCAGGTCGAACAACAAAGGACTTAGAGGACACCCTTTCCGGGTTCCCTGGTGGAGATTGAAAGGTCGTGACAGCAGAGAGTTGGTGAGGACCGAAGCAGTGGGGCTAGAATATAGCAGTTTGATCCAGGTACTGAAGTTCAGGCCAAAACCAAATTTTTCTAGAGTCGCGAATAATATATTCCCACGCTATCCGATCGAGCGCGTTCTCCGCGTCTAGAGGAAATAACAGACTCAGGAGTCGCACCAGAAAGGAGGTATAAAATATCCAACAGTCAACGTATATTAAAATAGGAAAACCCATTTTTGACAAAACCCGTTTGGTCTTCAGATATGATGGACGGCAGTATGTTCTCCAGTCTTTGGGCCAAAACTTTCACCAGAATTTTATTGTCAACATTTAATAATGAGCCGATCTCTGAAAGAGGAACACTCCGACTTATCCTTGTCCTTTTTTGCCATAAGAATTATACTTGCCTCATCTCTCAGCTGGTTGGCTAATAACTTCCCTGATTTTCCTCCATGGATATAAACCAAACTCTTGTTCCTCAAGAGTTGTCTCTCGATAGGATGGGTTGAGGCCAAGTCAAATTTGGTTTGAAGCTCCACTCGAGTTTTATACAGGTCAGGGTTTTTAGCTTGAGCATATTATCTATTTCCTTGATTTGTTTGGCCAATTCCAATTTTTCCTCTGAGCCTTTTTTTTTCCATGTTCACTGTATAGGAAATTATTTGCCCTCTAAGGTACGCCTTAAGAGAGTCCCAGACTACTAGACTGGAAATATCCAGAGATTCATTAGCAATAAGAAAAGAGTCAATCCTAGTGAAGGTATGATGGACCTGTGAAAAAAAGGAATATTCTCTCTTATGCTGGTGAAGGAAGCGCCACACATCGGAGACGTGAGTGAAGATGATCTACTACCGGAACCTGGATTAGAAGAAGATCGATCTAAAATGGGATCCAATTAAAATCTTCTCCGAGTATGAGAGTGTATGAACTCAGGTATTGGAGGAAGGAAAAAAATGTTCAAAAAAGCTTATATTGTCTACATTTGGGAAGTAAACAGTGAGCAGCATCTTTGTGTTATATAACTTCCCTGAGACAATAATGAAGCGACCGTTGATATCTGATATAACGTTAGGAAGCGCAAAGGGGATACTTTGAACAAGGACAGACACCCTCTGGCTTTTGCTTGGAATGAGGAATTAGATTAGATAAACTTTATTAATCCCGAAGGAAATTTTAAACAGCAGCTGCTCATGTACCCATAAAAACGTGCATACATTATAAATAAATAAAACCGATAAAAAAAATAAAATAAAATAAAATCATACATCTGCTCTAATGTATTACAGTCACTGAGGCTCCAATCTCCTCTTTTCCTCTGACTGATAATCGAATGTCCACCTCTCTGCCCTGCTTCCTCTCCACGCCCCTCCAGAGAGCTGAGCAGCCTGATAGCAGAGGCAACAAAGGCCGTCCTCAGTCTGTCCATGGCACATCGGACCGATATCAGCCTGCTGCTGGATGCACTCCTCCTCTGTGATAGGACAGAGTACAGGGGATGTGTGGCATTGTCCATGATGGAGTAAAATTTGGACAGAATGTTTTGTTCTGTCACCACTGACTCCAGCTTCAGTCCCACAGCCAATCCGGCCTTTTTAATTAACTTATTCAGCCGATTTAGGCTCCTCCTACTTATACAGCCCCCCCAACAGACCACAGCATAGAAGAGCACGCTGGCAACCATCGACTGGTAGAACATGTTCATCACCGAGCTGCAGATGTTGAAAGATGCCAGCCTCCGCAGGAAGTAGAGCCTCGTTTGGCCCTTCTTCTAAAGATTGTCTGTGTTATGACACCAGTCCAGTTTATTGTCCAAGATGAGACCCAGGTATTTGTAGGATGTGGCTGTCTCTATAGCCACACTCCCAATACAGACAGGTTGTGGAGACGGTTGGTGTTTTCAGAAATCCACGACCAACTCTTCTCTACTCTACTTCTAGCAAACTAGCTAGTGACTAGCCAGCTAGCTAGCTAGCTAGCTGCGCACTCGTCTCCTTGTTTCTTCCTCTCTCCTGAAACACCACCACGCATGTGCAGGCGTTTTCTGGATGGGGGTGTCCGATTCGTGCTGCCTGAGGTGAGCTTCACTCCGACCAGCAGACAGAGGCTACGAAGAAAATCCCACGTAGACGCTTCAACGCTGCGGAGGTAGTTTATACTCCGTGTTCACCTTACAGACGTCGTCTCGGGATACATCCAGTATATCCGATATATCGTCCAGCTAGTCTCTCTGAAACAGGTCTTACCTCTTTTTCAGTCCAACTTGCTGATTGTGACTGTCTCTTTTATGTCTGATATGTTTTTACTTGGTGATAAGGTAAATAAAATAAATTAAATGAAAAATTAAAACACACAGACGAATAAAGTCTGGAAAAAACTAAAAATTATATTCAAATGGAAAATGACTGCCATGATAACCAGAATAAAAACCTGCAGAATCCAGATTAGTTCTAACATCGGTTTTCAACGTGCCTACCAACTTCGGTGTTTTCATCACAAAGGCAAGAACAGGTTACCAATGCCGCCCCACTAACAGTTCTGGTCAGTTCTACTACAGCCGGGTTTGGACCTCTGCACCTACAGCAGAAGCAGCTGCTGTGTGACTGACCTTTCTCTTGGTGTTGCAGAAGATGACGGCCTGAGTGATGGTCAAGGTGTCGTACAGGTCACACAGCGTGTCGAACTTCCACTCCTCTCTCTCCACGGCAACAAAGAACTGTTTGATTCCCTCCAAAGTCAACTCATCACTGAGGCAGAGAAACATTCACCACATAGACAGAGAAAGAAAGCAGCCATCACTTGGTTATCTGACACATTTTCTTTTCTAAGTGGACCAGGACATGGAGGTGGATAAACGTGGACTCAGACCTACCGTTTGACCAGGATACGGATGGGGTCTGTCATGAACTTGTTGGTCATCTCCAGGATCTCGTGTGGCAGCGTGGCGCTGATCAGAACCACCTGTGTGGCTGGAGGAAGGTAACGGTACACATCGTAGATCTGCTCCTTAAAACCTGAGCAGGACCAAGAGACAGAGGTGACTTCCTGGTCATGTGACTCTTCTGCCAGGTTCTGCGATAACCTGAGCCTAAATTGCAGATTCTCACCTTTGTTGAGCATCTCATCAGCTTCGTCCAGAACCAGCATCTTGATGGCTCTCGTTCTCAGACTCCGGCGGCGGATCATGTCTGCAGGAACACAACCATAGCTTTTGATTGGCTGATCAGTACAGATGTCACTATAACCCAATTTCACAATTAATTGCAATTTTAATCACCATGATTAAGTCATGGTAACAGACCTCAAAATCCTCATGTTTCATAGAGGATCATTTCCAAATCATATTGGCAGACACAAACATAGGGGAGAAAAAAACACATGTTCGAAACCATGGGAACCTAGACGGAAACCAGGAAGGAAACCATGGAGACCTAGACGGACACCAGGACGGAAACCATGGGAACCTAGACAGACACCAGAACGGAAACCAGGATGGAAACCATGGAAACCTAGACAGACACCAGAACGGAAACCAGGATGGAAACCTAGATGGACACCAGGACGGAAACCATGGGAACCTAGACAGACACCAGAACGGAAACCAGGATGGAAACCATGGAAACCTAGACAGACACCAGAACGGAAACCAGGATGGAAACCTAGACAGACACCAGAACGGAAACCAGGATGGAAACCATGGAAACCTAGACGGACACCAGGACGGAAACCATGGGAACCTAGACGGACACCAGGACGGAAACCATGGGAACCTAGACAGACACCAGAACGGAAACCAGGATGGAAACCATGGAAACCTAGACGGACACCAGGACGGAAACCATGGGAACCTAGACGGACACCAGGACGGAAACCATGGGAACCTAGACAGACACCAGAACAGAAACCAGGATGGAAACCTAGACAGACACCAGAACGGAAACCAGGATGGAAACCATGGAAACCTAGACGGACACCAGGACGGAAACCATGGGAACCTAGACGGACACCAGGACGGAAACCATGGGAACCTAGACAGACACCAGAACGGAAACCAGGATGGAAACCATGGAAACCTAGACAGACACCAGAACGGAAACCAGGATGGAAACTATGGAAACCTAGACGGATACCAGGACAGAAACCATGGGAACCTAGACGGAAACCAGGACGAAAACCATGGAGACCTAGACGGACACCAGGACGGAAACCATAGGAACCTAGACAGACACCAGAACGGAAACCAGGATGGAAACCTAGATGGACACCAGGACGGAAACCATGGGAACCTAGACAGACACCAGAACGGAAACCAGGATGGAAACCATGGAAACCTAGACAGACACCAGAACGGAAACCAGGATGGAAACCATGGAAACCTAGACAGACACCAGAACGGAAACCAGGATGGAAACCTAGACAGACACCAGAACGGAAACCAGGATGGAAACCATGGAAACCTAGACGGACACCAGGACGGAAACCATGGGAACCTAGACGGACACCAGGACGGAAACCATGGGAACCTAGACAGACACCAGAACGGAAACCAGGATGGAAACCATGGAAACCTAGACAAACACCAGAACGGAAACCAGGATGGAAACTATGGAAACCTAGACGGACACCAGGACGGAAACCATGGGAACCTAGACAGACACCAGAACGGAAACCAGGATGGAAACCTAGATGGACACCAGGACGGAAACCATGGGAACCTAGACAGACACCAGAACGGAAACCAGGATGGAAACCATGGAAACCTAGACAGACACCAGAACGGAAACCAGGATGGAAACCTAGACAGACACCAGAACGGAAACCAGGATGGAAACCATGGAAACCTAGACGGACACCAGGACGGAAACCATGGGAACCTAGACGGACACCAGGACGGAAACCATGGGAACCTAGACAGACACCAGAACGGAAACCAGGATGGAAACCATGGAAACCTAGACGGACACCAGGACGGAAACCATGGGAACCTAGACGGACACCAGGACGGAAACCATGGGAACCTAGACAGACACCAGAACAGAAACCAGGATGGAAACCTAGACAGACACCAGAACGGAAACCAGGATGGAAACCATGGAAACCTAGACGGACACCAGGACGGAAACCATGGGAACCTAGACGGACACCAGGACGGAAACCATGGGAACCTAGACGGACACCAGGACGGAAACCATGGGAACCTAGACAGACACCAGAACGGAAACCAGGATGGAAACCATGGAAACCTAGACGGACACCAGGACGGAAACCATGGGAACCTAGACGGACACCAGGACGGAAACCATGGGAACCTAGACAGACACCAGAACAGAAACCAGGATGGAAACCTAGACAGACACCAGAACGGAAACCAGGATGGAAACCATGGAAACCTAGACGGACACCAGGACGGAAACCATGGGAACCTAGACGGACACCAGGACGGAAACCATGGGAACCTAGACAGACACCAGAACGGAAACCAGGATGGAAACCATGGAAACCTAGACAGACACCAGAACGGAAACCAGGATGGAAACTATGGAAACCTAGACGGATACCAGGACGGAAACCATGGGAACCTAGACGGAAACCAGGACGAAAACCATGGAGACCTAGACGGACACCAGGACGGAAACCATAGGAACCTAGACAGACACCAGAACGGAAACCAGGATGGAAACCTAGATGGACACCAGGACGGAAACCATGGGAACCTAGACAGACACCAGAACGGAAACCAGGATGGAAACCATGGAAACCTAGACAGACACCAGAACGGAAACCAGGATGGAAACCATGGAAACCTAGACAGACACCAGAACGGAAACCAGGATGGAAACCTAGACAGACACCAGAACGGAAACCAGGATGGAAACCATGGAAACCTAGACGGACACCAGGACGGAAACCATGGGAACCTAGACGGACACCAGGACGGAAACCATGGGAACCTAGACAGACACCAGAACGGAAACCAGGATGGAAACCATGGAAACCTAGACAAACACCAGAACGGAAACCAGGATGGAAACTATGGAAACCTAGACGGACACCAGGACGGAAACCATGGGAACCTAGACGGACACCAGAACGGAAACCAGGATGGAAACCATGGAAACCTAGACAAACACCAGAACGGAAACCAGGATGGAAACTATGGAAACCTAGACGGACACCAGGACGGAAACCATGGGAACCTAGACAGACACCAGAACGGAAACCAGGATGGAAACTATGGAAACCTAGACGGACACCAGGACGGAAACCATGGAAACCTAGACAGACACCAGAACGGAAACCAAGACGGAATCTAGACAGAAACCAGGTGGAAAACATGATTGTGTTGTAACTATGTTATTTGTCCAGAGCAACTGACATGCCAGTAGTGCTCATGGCTCATAACTGACTCACCGAACACCCGACCAGGCGTCCCAGCAACCACGTGCTGGCCGTAATCCAGCTTGCGGATGTCCTCGCCCACGTTGGTCCCTCCGATGCAGGCGTGACACTGGACATTCATATAGTCTCCCAAAGCCAGCAGAACCTGAGGACCCAAGACAGAACCAACCAATCAGAAATTAACGTTATCAACGCTAACAGATTGGCTGGGTGTGACCGCAGGGCGGGGCTACCTTTTGAATCTGTCCGGCTAGCTCTCTGGTTGGAGCGAGGATCAGAGCCTGGGTCTCCCTCACCTGTGGACAGGAAATGCATCACAGTAAGATGTCATCAGCAGAGTTTAAAAACAACACATTATCAACACCGACCAGAACCGCCACTCCTGACCCAGACCAGAACCGCCACTCCTGACCTAATTCTGGTTCTGAGGTGGACATCTGAATTGATTTAGATAAGGAAGTCACTGTGAACCAGAACCATCTCAGTCTCAGTCAGATGCAGAACCAGATTCTGGATGGAGTTCTGGTCCAAAAACATACATCTGGTTCTGGTTACAGGTTCAGACAGAATGATCTGATCAAGTAAATCTACATGGAGGTATGTGTGATTCAGCGTTAGCAACCAGAACGATGGAACTTTTACCATGGTAACGGCAAAAAGAAGCCTGATCAACACCAGTTACCATGGTAACGGCGAAAAGAAGCCTGATCAACACCAGTTACCATGGTAACGGCGAAAAGAAGCCTGATCAACACCAGTTACCATGGTAACGGCGACACGAAGCCTGATCAACACCAGTTACCATGGTAACGGCGAAAAGAAGCCTGATCAACACCAGTTACCATGGTAACGGCGAAAAGAAGCCTGATCAGTACCAGTTACCATGTTAACGGCGAAAAGAAGCCTGATCAACACCAGTTACCATGAACCCAACAAGTTCAACATGGAAAACTGTGACCGTCCCTTTGGATCGACTTCTAAACACTGACCTGGATGTCGAGACACTGCAGCACTGAGATGCAGAAGGTGGCCGTTTTCCCTGTTCCAGACTGAGACCTGGACAGAAGAGAGGACAGATTTTGGGGGACAGTGGTTAGAGAACAGAGTCGGGAGACAGTGGTGGAAGACGGGAGGACATCTGGGTCCAGGTGTGAGGACAGGTCTTACTGAGCGATGACGTCTCGGCCTTTGATGATCTGTTTGATGGCTCTCTGCTGGATGGCTGACGGCTTCTCAAAACCTGACAAACACACACACACACACACACACACCTTCATCATCGTCTTCGTCATTAACAACAGCTGATCTCATCACCTGAATTCTAAAGAAGCTGAAATCCAGAACCACCAGAATCCTGGTCTGAAATCCAGAACCACCAGCGTCGTGGATTTGGGACCAGGATTTGAGACTAGGACTATCAGGGTCCAGGTCATTAGACAGGGTTCCAGACTGCGACCAAACGGTCTCTGAGACGGTTTGAGTGAATGTTTCATCTGCTCTACAATGCCGACGATACATTCGGTGTTTTTCTTGTAGGAGTTATAATTTAATTTATTTGGTCACTAACAAACTTCTGCTCCCTCTTCAGCCCCGTAGTTCACAGTAAAAACAAATCAGCTGCTGGTTTTTTAACTTTAATACAAGAAACGGAGACGAACACCAACGAAGAAGACGACAGCCAATGTGTGTGAGCGGAGACGAGCGAGCACTGTGATTGGCTAATGTGTGGAAAGAGGCGGGTCTTGGGGTAATTTATTACCAGTGTAGCGACTTTGTGGTTGTATTTAGCGAGTTTTCAGACCCTCTAGCGAGTTTTTCTGGTTTTTGGAGACTTTTGGAGACGGAGGTGAATGAAGGGAGTTTATCTTCCCAACGAGGAGCGGCGCTGGTCAGACCCTCTCATACGAGGCTTGGTCTTCTCGCAGCAGCTGCATTCAGACGACGTTCAGCTCTGTTTCATGACCAGGCTGGAAATGAAACGTAGAAGCTGCTGCTGGAGGATCCTGCTGGTTTACCGTCACAGTAACGTCTGTTAATGAAGAGTGTGGAGGAAATATTTAAAAAGTTCCAGACTCCTAATTAAAAAACAAAATACACTTAATAAAACTGAACTAAAAAACAAATAAAATACTGACTGAAGATTTTATTTTATTGTGTTTTGCTGATCAGATGATGTCATTTAGAGACTTCTAGGACTTTTAGGACAGCCAATAGCTACTTTCCTTATTGAGGAAGCATTTCCATTCAGAATATGCTGAGTCAGAAGATGAAGCATCAGTTTTCTGTTTACTGTAGAAATTCTGAGTACTTTTATTTTTAAGCCTGGCTGAAGCACCTTTCTTTAAATCTATAGGAATTACATAATAAGTCTGTGTGGTAATTTAAAGTTAAATATATTAATATTGAGAATGGTAAAAGTTTTATTTGCCCTTTGATGGCGATTTCAAATTTCTTTGTTTGAAGGCTAATTTAGCCTTGCTACATACAAATAAAAGGAGAACATACATTTATTTACAGTTTTCCATCCATTATTAAATCCCCTTACATTATTGTTCTCTACATCTAATCAAGTGACAGATTCATGGAAAATTCTGGGTCAGCAGAATTAGTATCAGCGATGGTCCAGTAAAAGCATCGACCTTCCTCGTGTGAGACATCTTTATGTAGCCGACAGCAGGGCTGCAACAATTAGCCCACAATGCACTGCGGCTGTCCCGAGCGCTACGTCACCTGACAAAGTCCGATTGGTTATCGTGATTTTATTCTGCCAAATATCGGAATTGGCATTTAAAAAAAAAAAAAATATCGGACGGGATCTACTAGACATCAGACCAGGATTTTGGAGTAGGACCAGAGGGTCCTGGACATCAGACCAGGATTTTGGAGTAGGACCAGAAGGTCCTGGACATCAGACCAGGATTTTGGAGTAGGACCAGAAGGTCCTGGACATCAGACCAGGATTTTGGAGAAGGGCCAGAGGGTCCTGGACATCACACCAGGATTTTAGAGTAGGACCAGAAGGTCCTGGACATCAGACCAGGATTTTGGAGAAGGGCCAGAGGGTCCTGGACATCACACCAGGATTTTAGAGTAGGACCAGAAGGTCCTCGACATCAGACCTGGACCCTCTGGTGGAACCCTGCGGGCTAACAAGCATCCTGTGATCTGTTTGGAGCAGTAAACTCCTCTGAAGTTACAGCAGTGATGAAGATTAATGATGAAACTTCTTCCAGATTCTGAATTCTAGTCGTTTAAACCAGCTTTCTGTAACTCCGGAGCCTCCACCGGGACAGCAGCAGAGTACCGGTATCTGAAGACACTCACGGTGTTCTGCTGATTCCAGGCAGCAGATGGAAGCTAGCACAGACGGCTAATGGTAACCAACTACCCGGTGAACGTGTTGAACCGACGTACGGTTTAAACTGTACATCTGTCCCAGTTTAGTGAGATTTCTTTACTCCCTGGATCAACACTGTACTGGCGAGCAGTTAGCTTTAGCAACCTGAGCTAACAACCCCGGAGGCCGCGCGGATCTCCGACCTACCGTACGCGTAGATGCCGCGGAGAAGGTCCTCCCGGAGCCCCATCGTGTCGAAGGTCGGGGTGACGTCCACCTCCTCGCTGGTTTCAAACTCCACCTTAGTCATGTCCTCGTCCTTCAGGAGTCTCTTCCTGCCCTGTGTCCCGGCAGCAGCCATCTTTATTCGCACCTTTTTCTTTCAACTGAAACTCGATGGTTCTGTAAAAACTGCTCCTGTACGCGCGGCTCGGCTAACAGCTAGCACGCAGGAAGAAAGACCGCCGCATGTGGCGCACGCTGTACACGTCATGAGAGCGACCAGTACGTGACGTCACCCATACATTTTTTTTTCCATAGGTATAAATCACATCTCTTCGATTTTCCTTTCTTTTCTTCCTTTTTCCACATGTTTTAACATATTTTTTATATGTAAAGCTCATCCAAACAGATGGAATCAATTATATGAACCAACTATTGAGTAAAGTAAAACTAGAGGGACTATATGTAGACTAAGATATTTAGTCATAAAATGGTAAAATAAATTGTTTATAGACCAAAACTAAATAACTATATATATTTACAAAATAACGAGGGCTTAATTTAAAACGTATTTATCAATAAGAGTGTAAGTTTAATCGTTTGGGCACTTTTAATTATTTTAAGCTTTTGTGAAACAGGAAAAGCTCATTTTTTAATTCATTCCATGTTGGAGGATATTTTGCAAACCTGCATTTATGTATGTAGAATTTGGTAAAGATTTTAATGTGATTAAGAATTCAATTGGTTTTTCTTTGATTACTATACCACAGTTTATAATATTAAATGAGTTAAAATCTATATGTATGGATTTGCATTGGAGCCGTTCTTGTATCGAACGTAGTAGATTATTAGTTGTTTCTCAGCTATAAGACAAATGTTCTGTTGATTCATTACCTTACATAAATAACATCTGCTTCTAAATATTTATTTATAGTTTTGAAGAGAATTTCTTTATGTTTAGGAGGAATGGGAAATGTAAGGAATTTTGTTCTAATATTTTTGATATGTCGTTTAGTATAATTCTGAAGAAGAAAGGATCTTTTTGTCAGGCCTGGAAACACTGACCATGTACTGTTTTAGAAATCTGCTGTTACATTTTTATGCAGAATATTCATTTCAAACATTGTAATGTGGGCGTCGATATGTTGTTTATATTACTTTTAATTACTGGCAGAAGCGCTAAAGGGATGTTATTAATAATTCTTCTGTATAAAGTAAAGGAACAATTTAAGTTAAATTCCTCCAGATTTAAAAATTCTCCGCTGCTGTTCATTCGATCAACCATGTTTTTCTTTTTCCATTCGTCCATATAGATTTTCATCTATTTGTGACGGTTCTGTTGTTCCATAAAGGCTGAAATGCTGTTTGAACAACATCTTCCAGTGAAGCGGGACTTGCTGGTGAAATGTTAAAAGTTTTACAAGGAGTTTCAATAGAAAATCTAATCCACACAGCTCATTAAAAGCTAAAGAGGGTAAATCATATTTCTTTATCATTTTTAAGAAAGATCTGTTTAATTTTTAAAAAATACCATTTATTACTTCAAAATCAACTACTTTTATTCCCTCTGCATCAAAATCCTTTAATAAATCACCTTTTCTAACATAATGATGTTTTTTTTTCCAAATGAAGTTAAAGTTTAGCTTGTTCATTGTTTTTATTGTTGTTGGAGGCCAATGAAACGGCAGAGCCTGGACATGGATTCCATTTTAATTAAGAGTGATCTGCTTATAGAGATACGTCTCTTGAAGCCAACTATTTAATATGGTCTTTGACTTTTCAATAATCGAGTTATGAATATTGTTTTTAACTCTGGAATCTGAACTTTTTGGGAATATTTTACTTCGTCTTTTACAGGAATGTTCCATAATGATGCATGAAGGCAGCCATGAGTTCACATTTTTCCAGATTTACATGTAAACCTGACGCGTTAGAAAACAGGTTTATCATTTTTAAAGCGGCAGGAATTTGTTCTGTTTTTAAGAAACAAGGTCGTGTCATCAGCTTATTAACAAATGTTGTCCATTTATATTTAGTCCTTCAACATCTGAGTTTTTAACAAGGGCTGCTAGCAGCTCGGCTACGAGAGGCGAAAGGCTACGTCATCGTCTTATCCTGCCTCCCTTTTTAAAAGGAGGACATGTCCCCTCAGACAGAGACACAGCTGTTAACATGAGAATAACGTTCAGAAATTTATCTCCAAATCTCAGGTTCTCAAATGTTTCATAAATAAAAGCATGTTCAACAGAATCAAAAGCCTTACAGAAATCTATCTTCCTTCTTCGATGAGATGTTTGTAATCCATAATATCAAGAACTAATCTAATATTATTATGGATTAATCTCCCCTAAGAAACCCGGATTGAGTTGGACTGATGATGTTTTCTAAACCCTCTTTTAATCTGGCCGCTGAAGCAGACATAAAGATTTTGTAATCTGTGTTTAGTTACTGGTCTTAAGTTATTTAATATTCTTTTGTCTTTACCTGGTTTAGGTTTAATTTTTCCCTGTGTCAAGCCCGGCTCGTGAGAGCTTGACAAACAAGGAAGCGGAACAACGAGGGATGCCAATTAAAGTATAGTTTATTAAGAAAAGGTGACCAAAGTAAATAAACGAAGCGTAACAGTGTAGCCTATGTGTATAATCTGTAGCATCAGTAGTGTATGGGAGTGTTGGTTGTGGGAAGGTGTTGTGTGGAAAAGCTAAAGTGAATAGACTAATGAGTGCACAAACAAAGGACAAGGAGTGCTGCCAGTGAGCAGGCCGCCGCGGAGAGCCCCTGCAGGTGGAGAAGGCCTGGTATTTAAGCCCAAAACGGGCCACGCCCCCGCCAGGTACCGCGGGAGAACCGGAGCAGCATACTGGCCACCTGAGAAACGGAGGACAGAGGCGGAGAGAAGGAGGAGGAGGCAGAACCAGAGACAGAGCTGGAAGCAACAAGTAAAGTCCCCAGAGACGGACAAAATACAGCCCGCTCTGGGGTTGTCACACCTGCTTCATTGTTGTCATCAGCTCCTCATTGTTGATGCATTCTTTCATAGCCTGGAAAAGTTTAATTTCATCCCAGTAATGTTCGTAGAACTTTGCTGTAACGCCGTCTGGTCCGGGAGAACGATCTAATCTGTTTTATAGAGATGGGATTTATGGCTCTTTGAAGGCAGCCGGATCTTGAGGAGCCGTTCCTTTCAAAGAGCCATTCAAAAGACTGGCTTGTTCTCACAATATCTTACAAAATTTAACAATATATAAGAAGGGCAAACAATGAAAATATGAACCTATATGAAATCTACTATACAAGATTAAAAATTATAGGATAAATATAGATGAAAAAGGATAAACCTGAGCAGTCAGTGCAAATTCTAGTAAATGTTTTGGATAGAACTCACGACATTTGTTTCCAAACAATAATCTCTGTCCATCGATGCTTTACATGAACGGAGCGTGTTGGACGTCAGGCTTCTATGATGTCACAAATGTTTCTTATTTTATTTTCATTGTACTCAACTGTATGACATCTTATTTACTTATTTATTCATTTATTTATTCATTCAGTCATTTTTAGCTGGAGGGGGGGTTAGTGTGTGTGTATACGTTTGTGCGTGTGACTGTGTGTAAGATTTCATTGAGTGTTTTTATTCTTATGTTTTTAATCATGTAAAGAACTTTGTGTTGCCGATGGCATGAAAAGTGCTTTATAATTAAAGTTTGATTTGATTTCATTTGATGACGGCAGTGCAAAAATTTGTATATAACAAGAACGGCTCACAGCTGTGAATTGGTTCCCATCGTTCATTTAAAAGAGTCGTTCAAAAGAATCGATTCCTTCATGAACGTCACATCTCTACTGTTTTATAACGCTTCTATTTTAAATCTTCCTCACATAAACCTGAAACAGTCGTCAGTTTTAGGATCCGTCTGCAGTTTCTCTCCCAGCTTTGGATTTACTGGCGTGTTAGAAGATTGATCCAGATTGCTTCTGATATTCGTTTTGGATCAAAACGCTTTTCTTCGTCAGTTATAACAGAGGAGGTCGTATTTTTTTCTGTCTTTGTTTCCCTAATTTGCAGAAGTAGGAGGAATTTTTCCCCCTTTTCCATCCATTTAGCTCTGGATCTTATGCTCCTTGAGCTTTTTCAATATAAAACTCATCCAACTGTTTTACTAACAAGTTCCTCATCCTCTTCGTTCCAGTTTTCTTTGTTGTATTAAGTGAGAAGGGTTTTAACCAATTCAGATTCCTTTTTATTATTTTCTTCTTTCACTTTTTTACTAAAGAAGTATTTCCTGATAGAGAATTTCACAAATTCCCATTTTTGTGTTGGTGAGCCCAAGTTTTCGTCTTGAATTTCCAAGATAAGGTTTTTAATTACCCTCCAAAAATCTGCATTGATCAGGAAGCTGGAATTAAATTTCCTCTAATCTGTAGGCTTCCTTTTATGTTTGAGATAGTCGTCTCTATTATACAGAGATCGTTTAAGGGGCTACCAGATATTTTGGATTCTGTGACACATCCTACTAACAGACTAGATATAAGTTAATATTCAACCCTGGACCAAGTTTGCCTTCAGGTTTAAACCAGAAAAAGTCCTCCAAACATCCTTCAGGTGATTTTTGGCCATGAAACCTTCAGTAACCTGGTTCTGGTGAATATTTCTCCGTCCATCCACATTAAATCACCTCCGCTGTGTTCTGGTTTGGAGACATTTAATAACAATTCTTAATTCCTGTAAAAGTTTTCCACTTTTCTGTTCATTGTTGCAACCATAAAGCTTTACCAAAATCAAGAAGGTGCTATTATTTTTAGGACATGGGCTGTCCAATGACCACATTTATCGATTTTATGGGTGGTTATTTCTGTTGATGGGTTATTTCCACAGCTGAATAGCATTTTATTTCCTCACTGAGTACAAAATTTCGTATCCTCTTGAGTGGCATTTCTTGAAGAAATATGCAGTTTGACTTTCAGAAATAAAAAGATATCTTCATGTTTACCAGAATCTTTGAGTCCCTTCACATTAAAAGAAGAAAAAGAAATATTAACTTTGACCTGGAAAACTGAACAATGAAAGAAATGTAGCTGCATATGGTAATATATATATATATATACATACTGTATACTCACTCGTATACACTCCTATAATAACCACATGTATGTTCAGTTTCTTTATTAATTTAATATTGTTAATCCATTCACTTTTACGTTTTCATATTGTGTGTTCTCATTCTACAGAATACTGAAGTTACAGTTTTCATTGTGTGTGTGTGTGTGTGTGTGCGTGTGTGTGTGTGTGTGTGTGTGAGGTCAGACTGACCACTTTCTTCCAGAGCTCTGATATGGCAGAGTTGAGGCTGGTTTTCCACCTGCTAGATAGTAATAGTTGTTTGGGATATCAGCTTGTTGTGGTATGTGGGCTTTGTCTGAAAACTGGAAGAAAGTGGCGCCACTCAGTCTTCTATTCTCAGTCTTCTATTCCTCATTTATTATTCTGCTGTTTGACCTTCAGCTGGAGACCAGCTGAATAAAACTGTTTCTCTCTGATGAATCATCAGAGTCTCTGCCGACTTCACGCGAGTCGGGACGACCACTCTCTTACTTACAAGTAATTCTTTATTCAATACTTCTCCTGTAAATAAACCTTATATACTTTTACTCATTCCAGACTCTTGGTAATTTTTCTATAACAAGAGGATCTGAGCCACAAGGCAAAGCTCTTGATTTAGCGGTTGATCTACCTTCCTACCCTCACCTATGGCCACGAGCTGTGGGTAGTGACCGAAAGAACAAGATCGCGAATACAAGCGGCCGATATGAGTTTCCTCCGCAGGGTGGCCGGGCTCTCCCTTAGAGATAGGGTGAGAAGCTCGGTGATCCTGGAGGGGCTCAGAGTAGAGCCGCTGCTCCTCCACATCGAGAGGAGCCAGATGAGGTGGCTCGGGCATCTAGTCAGGATGCCTCCTGGACGCCTCCCTGGTGAGGTGTTCCGGGCGCGTCCCACCGGAAAGAGGCCCCGAGGAAGAACCAGGACATGCTGGAGGGACTACATCTCTCGGCTGGCCTGGGAACGCCTCGGGATCCCTCCGGATGAGCTGGTGAATGTGGCCGGGGAGAGGGAAGTCTGGGTTTCCCTGCTTAGGCAGCTGCCCCCGCGACCCTACTCCGGATAAGCGAAAGAAAATGGATGGATGGATGGATGGATGGATGGAAGGATGGATGGATGGATGGATGGATGGATGGATGGATGGATGGATGGATGGATGGATGGATGGATGGATGGAAGGATGGATGGATGGATGGATGGATGATGGATGGATGGATGGATGGAAGGATGGATGGATGGATGGATGGATGGATCAATCAATCAATCAATCAATCAATCAACCTTTATTTCTATAGCACCTTCTCATACCCCAGGGATGGATGGATGGATGGATGGATGGATGAATGGATGATGGATGGATGAGGGATGGATGGATGGATGGATGATGGATGGATGAGGGATGGATGGCTAAATCAGACACCTGTGGATACCTTCCATTTAATTAACAGCCTTATACAAAGCTGATCTGTTGCATTCTTAGTTACATTAATTGATTAACTTTGTTTAAGAACAATTTGGCTTAAAAGGGAAAAAATTGGGTTATTGTCCCTTTTACATCACCACTGCATTAGCTTTCATTTTACAGAATTAATTTACACTACACACACACCACAGAAGGCAAGGTTAGTGGGAAATGGGGAAGAAAAAGAAACGGCAGCAGTACATAAGCCAGTAACACGTCTATTTCATGTCGCTCCAACCAGCCAATCACAAGACGAATAGACTGTAGACCTTGAAATCGATTGTAAAGCAAAAACTGTGGCAAAGGAAATTTGTGCAAGTCACATTTAATTATTTTCATTTAATTATTGCCTAAGTCATATTTGAAGGTTTTATAGGCAGATCAGGAGAGTACAGTTAGACAAATCTCCTAATTTAGCCTAAATATGACTTTGGCAAATATATGCTATGAGGCCAACAATATTTGTGGTTATACTTAAATAACTTCCTAAACTACCGATACAGCACGCATTTTCACATTAAATTTGAAAAAAAC
The DNA here is from genome assembly GCF_017639745.1 of Melanotaenia boesemani. Taxonomy (NCBI): domain Eukaryota; kingdom Metazoa; phylum Chordata; class Actinopteri; order Atheriniformes; family Melanotaeniidae; genus Melanotaenia; species Melanotaenia boesemani. Next base: position 40,351,231 of record NC_055685.1, on the reverse strand, counting down.
AACAACATAGCAATAAAAAAGTAAATAAAAAATGTGGCCAATGTAGCTAACATGTGAAGTTACCATCACAGCATTTGGTGTGAAGTACAAAAAAAGCAACGTCTTTCAAAGCAAAGCCTCCACGAAACAACAGAAATTCAACGCTAGTTTGCTAATGCGCTGTGCGTAAATACACGTTTAACACAAAACGTGAGAAGACAGCAACAAGAACGTAAAAAAACCCAATAAGAATAATAATTTGTATATAAAACAAATGCAATTCATCACGTTTCCACAATCCCTCTATTACCGCTGTTTTTGTGTTTAGTGTTTATCAGAAGCTGCCATTAGTCATAGTTGCATTACTGCCACCTTGTGGCTCCAGAAGTTACTTCGTTTATACTTACTAGCTCAACATCATTCAATCAGCTAACATGAATTAAAAAAAATTATATTTGTTATTAATGTTAATATATTAATAATTTTAACAATTATTTGAGTGGAAAAAGTTAGAAAAAAAAGAAAACATCCTATAGCTAATGCTAAAATAGAAACTGTGTGCTGGATGTCAGCTGATGTTGATTTATTATATCACACGTGACAACTCAACCAGGTCTTTCTGGCATGGATTCAGTAGTAGAGGACCCCTACATTCGGTGCAGCCATGTCCAGGTTGGTCCGATTGTAATAAGAGGAGCTGATCATTTCTCATCTATTAGTTGGAGCCAAAACTTATTCTGCATTTATTCTTCTGCTTCTGTTAATTTTTATTTCTTTATTTTTTGTATTATTGTAGTGGGTGATGCAGGAGTGAGGAGGGTGAAAGAGGAGAGCAGTGAGAACACATGACGAGATGGGTGATTGCACTGGGCTGAAATTTTTGTGAGAGAGGAGGTGGTAAGAGGAAGAGGTGAGCAGGCTCAGAGATTCAAGATTCAACATCTACTAACCCTTCCTCTCCTTCCTCATGTCCACTACCATCTCCTTGGTCTTGTCCGTGTTGAGGGTGAGGTTGTTGTCCTCCCACCATGTCAGCAGAGAGGCCTCCTCCCTCCTGTAGGCGGCCTCGTCCCGCCAGCGATGCGTCCTATCACAGCGGTGGCGTCCACAAACTTCAGGATGGTGTTTTCCTGGTGGGAGGCCACACAGTCATGGATGAACAGGATGAACCCCTGTGGTGTGCGAGTGTTAATGGTGATGCTGGCTGAAGTCCTGGTCCCGATCCTGACAGACTGAGGCCTGCCGGTCAGAAAGTCCTGGAGCCAGTCCCAAAGGATGGGGTGTAGTCCCAGGGAAAACCGTTTGTGGGTGAGCTGGTGGGGGATGACTGTATTGAAAGCCGAGCTGTAGTCAGTAAAGAGCATCCTGATGTAGGAGTCTTAATCCTCCAGGTGTGAGAGGGAGATGTGCAGGGCTGCAGCAGTAGCGTCTGAGGTGAACCTGTTGTACTGGTAGCATACTGCTGGGGTCCAGTGTGTCTGGTAGGCTGCTCTGAATGTGGGTCAGCACCACTCGCTCCAAGCACTTCATAATGATTGGAGTGCTACTGTCCTGTAGCCATAGGGTTAGCACAATTGGGGACCATGGTAGCGGTCTCCAAGCAGGATTGGGGACCATGGTAGCGGTCTTAAAGCACAATTGGGGACCATGGTAGCGGTCTTAAAGGAGGATGGGGGACCATGGTAGCGGTCTCCAAGCAGGATTGGGGACCATGGTAGCGGTCTTAAAGCACAATTGGGGACCATGGTAGCGGTCTTCAAGCAGGATTGGGGACCATGGTAGCGGTCTTAAAGCAGGATGGGGGACCATGGTAGCGGTCTTAAAGCAGGATGGGGGACCATGGCAGGGGTCTTAAAGCACAATTGGGGACCATGGTAGCGGTCTTCAAGCACAATTGGGGACCATGGTAGCTGTCTTAAAGCAGGATGGGGGACCATGGTAGCAGTCTTAAAGCACAATTGGGGACCATGGTAGCGGTCTTCAAGCACAATTGGGGACCATGGTATGGGTCTTAAAGCAGGATGGGGGACCACGGTAGCGGTCTTAAAGCAGGATGGGGGACCATGTTAGCGGTCTTAAAGCAGGATGGGGGGACCATGGTAGCGGTCTTAAAGCAGGATGGGGGACCATGGTAGCGGTCTTAAAGCAGGATGGGGGACCATGGTAGGGGTCTTAAAGCACAATTGGGGACCATGGTAGCGGTCTTCAAGCACAATTGGGGACCATGGTAACGGTCTTAAAGCAGGATGGGGGACCATGGTAGCGGTCTTCAAGCAGGATTGGGAACCACGGTAGCGGTCTTAAAGCAGGATTGGGGACCATGGTAGCGGTCTTCAAGCAGGATGGAGGACCATGGTAGCGGTCTTAAAGCACGATTGGGGACCATGGTAGCGGTCTTCAAGCAGGATGGGGGGACCATGGTAGCGGTCTTCAAGCAGGATTGGGGACCATGGTAGGGGTCTTAAAGCACAATTGGGGACCATGGTAGCGGTCTCCAAGCAGGATTGGGGACCATGGTAGTGGTCTTAAAGCACAATTGGGGACCATGGTAGCGGTCTTCAAGCAGGATTGGGGACCATGGTAGGGGTCTTAAAGGACAATTGGGGACCATGGTAGCGGTCTCCAAGCACAATTGGGGACCATGGTAGCGGTCTTCAAGCACAATTGGGGACCATGGTAACGGTCTTAAAGCAGGATGGGGGACCATGGTAGCGGTCTTCAAGCAGGATTGGGAACCACGGTAGCGGTCTTAAAGCAGGATTGGGGACCATGGTAGCGGTCTTCAAGCAGGATGGAGGACCATGGTAGCGGTCTTAAAGCACGATTGGGGACCATGGTAGCGGTCTTCAAGCAGGATGGGGGGACCATGGTAGCGGTCTTCAAGCAGGATTGGGGACCATGGTAGGGGTCTTAAAGCACAATTGGGGACCATGGTAGCGGTCTCCAAGCAGGATTGGGGACCATGGTAGTGGTCTTAAAGCACAATTGGGGACCATGGTAGCGGTCTTCAAGCAGGATTGGGGACCATGGTAGGGGTCTTAAAGGACAATTGGGGACCATGGTAGCGGTCTCCAAGCACAATTGGGGACCATGGTAGCGGTCTTCAAGCACAATTGGGGACCATGGTAACGGTCTTAAAGCAGGATGGGGGACCATGGTAGCGGTCTTCAAGCAGGATTGGGAACCACGGTAGCGGTGTTAAAGCAGGATTGGGGACCATGGTAGCGGTCTTCAAGCAGGATGGAGGACCATGGTAGCGGTCTTAAAGCACGATTGGGGACCATGGTAGCGGTCTTCAAGCAGGATGGAGGGACAATAGTAGCAGTCTTAAAGCACAATTGGGGACCATGGTAGCGGTCTTCAAGCAGGATTGGGGACCATGGTAGCGGTCTTAAAGCAGGATGGGGGACCATGTTAGCGGGCTTAAAGCAGGATGGGGGGACCATGGTAGCGGTCTTCAAGCAGGATTGAGGACCATGGTAGGGGTCTTAAAGCACAATTGGGGACCATGGTAGCGGTCTCCAAGCAGGATTGGGGACCATGGTAGCGGTCTTCAAGCAGGATTGGGGACCATGGTAGCGGTCTTAAAGCAGGATGGGGGACCATGTTAGCGGGCTTAAAGCAGGATGGGGGGACCATGGTAGCGGTCTTCAAGCAGGATTGGGGACCATGGTAGGGGTCTTAAAGCACAATTGGGGACCATGGTAGCGGTCTCCAAGCAGGATTGGGGACCATGGTAGCGGTCTTAAAGCACAATTGGGGACCATGGTAGCGGTCTTAAAGGAGGATGGGGGACCATGGTAGCGGTCTTCAAGCAGGATGGGGGGACCATGGTAGCAGTCTTCAAGCAGGATTGGGGACCATGGTAGCGGTCTTCAAGCAGGATGGGGGACCATGGTAGCGGTCTTCAAGCAGGATTGGGGACCATGTTAGCGGTCTTAAAGCAGGATTGGGGACCATGGTAGCGGTCTTAAAGCACAATTGGGGACCATGGTAGCGGTCTTCAAGCAGGATGGGGGACCATGGTAGGGGTCTTAAAGCACAATTGGGGACCATGGTAGCGGTCTTCAAGCACAATTGGGGACCATGGTAGCGGTCTTAAAGCAGGATGGGGGACCATGGTAGCGGTCTTAAAGCAGGATGGGGGACCACGGTAGCGGTCTTAAAGGAGGATGGGGGACCATGGTAGCGGTCTTCAAGCACAATTGGGGACCATGGTAGCGGTCTTAAAGCAGGATGGGGGACCATGGTAGCGGTCTTAAAGCAGGATGGGGGACCACGGTAGAGGTCTTAAAGGAGGATGGGGGACCATAGTAGCGGTCTTCAAGCAGGATGGGGGACCACGGTAGCGGTCTTCAAGCAGGATGGGGGACCATGGTAGCGGTCTTAAAGGAGGATGGGGGACCATGGTAGCGGTCTTAAAGCACAATTGGGGACCATGGTAGCGGTCTTCAAGCAGGATTGGGGACCATGGTAGCGGTCTTAAAGCAGGATTGGGGACCATGGTAGCGGTCTTAAAGCAGGATGGGGGACCATGGTAGCGGTCTTCAAGCAGGATGGGGGACCATGGTAGCGGTCTTCAAGCAGGATTGGGGACCATGTTAGCGGTCTTAAAGCAGGATTGGGGACCATGGTAGCGGTCTTCAAGCAGGATTGGGGACCATGGTAGCGGTCTTAAAGCAGGATTGGGGACCATGGTAGCGGTCTTCAAGCAGGATGGGGGACCATGGTAGCGGTCTTAAAGCAGGATTGGGGACCATGGTAGCGGTCTTCAAGCAGGATGGGGGACCATGGTAGCGGTCTTCAAGCAGGATGGGGGACCATGGTAGCGGTCTTCAAGCAGGATTGGGGACCATGTTAGCGGTCTTAAAGCAGGATTGGGGACCATGGTAGCGGTCCTAAAGCAGGATTGGGGACCATGATAGCGGTCTTAAAGCAGGATCGGGGACCATGGTAGGGGTCTTAAAGCAGGATGGGGGACCATGGTAGGGGTGTGAGAGCCTGGATGCAGGCATGCTGCTAAGGGCTACTGGCACTGAAGATAACAAAGGGCAGTAGGGATCATTTTCTGTGCAGGCAGAGTATAAATCATGTTTCACTCAGTTTTGACAGCATTGTTCTGTTTAACAGAAAATGAAAACATGCAAGTATGAACACATTTGTGCTGGAAAAGTTGTGAGACATGAGCTTTGATCCGTTTATCCGGTTGTATAATTACCTTCTGCATTTACTACTTAGTTTGTTGTGGAGATTATGAGGCTACCTCTGCAATAATGTACTGAGTAAATTTGTGTACAAAACAAAACGGAACATGGCCTTCTGATAAATCGGGTCTATTTGAGCTTCAGTCTTTTCATGCAGACACATTGCGAATGTTCGCACTCCTCTGGAGAAGACAGTTGATTACTGATGGAAATCCTGCATTCTACATTAGTGCAGATCGGTGCCAGATTGGCCCTCAGCCGGAAGACTTTTCATCCTCATTGGCGCCTCAATGCTAAATTCATTGATGATGTTGGAGTAGCAGAAGGAGCTGTTGACACAGGAGGACCAAAGCGGGAGGTTTTCACATTCGTTTTGGATTACCTGCATGGTAGTGGCCTTTTCGTGGGGCCAGAAAGCAGCAAATCATTGACTTACTCCAGTTCTAGTAAGATGCATACACAGCAATGATACTGTCGTACTCGAATCTAGAGCTTCTTAAATGTGACTTCATAGTTGTGTCTCCACCAGAACCAGTCTAAGGGTCTGAGGAAGGACCAGATAAAGGTCATCTTACCCTCGTAGTGAACTTTTAACAGAGCATGTCTGTGAAGAGAATAAACCTTAAAAGTGAATAAAGGCATGATGAGTAAAAATGTACCATGTAAAAAGTGTAATATAGTAACAATCAATGAACAAATGAATATATAATAAAAGAGATAATGGGATAAATGAACCCTTAATGAAGTGAATATATGAAGTAATAAGGCATAACAAGTTAAATCCCCCCTTTCAGCTATGAAAAAACATGACTACTTCTACGCTGGAATGATGATGGCAAGGTGCATGAAGGACCTGTGCTCTGGTTCTTCTCCACAACTTTATTCCACTCGCAGGATCACCTGAAAACATAACCGTGACCACTGATGAAGTTCCAGATTTAAAACTGAAAGAAAATCTTCAGCGAGTCGGTTTACACATACACATGTGTAGATACTGTATGTACTGTTTTACTATTTCACAATATTTATAGGGTTTGTCTGGTGAAGTTCCCGAGGACCTTGAAGGCATCATAGACATGGCAGGGTCCCGAAGTATTATGGCAACACCTGAAAATGCTCAACACTCTGGACACTTCGCATCTTTGGCAGAACATTTGAGAGGTACTGATAGTACATTCAGGGTCAGGCGCTAACATCACTGACATAATTTTCTACTATTAACACCAGAAGCTGCTCTAGACACACTGACACACTTCTCAACACCAACACTTCTTAAAAATATTTTTTTAAATTTCCATACCGTGTTCTCATCCCATAGTATTTCCTCTGTTATGGTGTTTTAGCAGGTTTTTTTTCACATGTTTTTCCCCTGACTTTAAACTACAGTGTGACATTCAAATTTTAAAAATATATTAATTATTGAGGTGGAGAAATTACCTCATCTATACACCCCACAACCCCATCTTTAAATGTCATCATAAATATGATCTATAATACATATAATGGTAAGCAGGGAATTGTGTTTTACAATATGTTCTGGTTAGATTCCATTAAATAGTATAATTGCACTTCTTTTTGTAAATCAGCTGGCAGGCTGCCTGTAATGTTTCTTTACAAATACAATATAACATGTATAACATGTATAACATGTAAGCTCAGAGGAAGTTTGTGGCTGGAAAAGAACTGACATGTTTTACTATCAGTAACTGATCAGAACTATCAGTTTTGTTTGTTTTGCTGCGTTCAGGGTGGGCAATATCATATTGTTCGCGGTTATACTGGTATAGTATTTGACACGGTAGAAGGTGTAATGTTGTGATATCACATGATGACACGTTTCCTGGCCGATGACATGTTTAACACAGCTCAGTGTCGCTCTGTAGAGCTCAGCTAATCAAGTGGACAAGGAAACATGGGAGGGCAAAGCAGAGTGTGGTTGTACATTATAAAGAATATTGATTTTGGCTTTGAACAAAAGACAAACTGTGATTCATATGTTCCTAAAGACAGCACCTTCTGCTGCGTCCAATGGGGAATATGGACAAATACTGGCAGTAGACCTGTCGCCAGTACACCCCGATGCTGCTAACTTTGCGGCTCTGTCGCTATATTTAAACCCTGACAGCAACGTTTATAGCAATTTTTTGTTAAAGCAGGAGGAGTGACAAATCCAGCTATTTTGGGGGGTCTAATAGGAGACTAATCTCTTGTCTGTCTCCTGTCTACTGGCTGTGTTGTCTGCTGCCATTTCACTAAACTTAGCGTCACACAGACGCGTCTGCAATGCACGAACACTCAGTCAAAACATTGACAAACAGCACGTGTGAACGTAACTGTGGCTTCAGCATCGCTGTAACTTTCAGGTATTAAAAACTTAATAATGAGGGAGCAGTATAAGACCAGCAAACCACAACATCTATGGCTGGATGCACCACATCCACCTTCATCCACCTTAAAATGCACCTGGAGAGGTTAGTCTGTAATATGAAGCTAATGTTAGCATCTAAGTTAATGGCGTGAAAGCCACAGCAGCATATTCGTTAGTTTGTTACTATTTTATACTAAAATAATGTTAACTCATCAGACTGGCTCCACTCCACCGTTCAGAAGAAGAACGAGACGTTTACTGAACAGTTTCCATAAACGACTGACTTTTCCATGATGAGGTTAAACTGGGACCAACTTTCTGTTTGGACCCTCTTTTTGAGAATGGCTGTGTTGCGTGTGGATTCATAGCATAACGGTATCATTTTCAGTACATTATCAATACCTTCTGTGATTTCAGGACATGTCAACAACACATCCTGAAGAAGCAGCTGAGAGGGATGATGTCGGTTTGCTGGAGCAGGAGGAAGAACTTCCACGTCCAGTGGTAATAGCCACAGAAAGGATAAGACAATACAGACAAGTTCATATGGCCAGCTCACAAAACTAAATGTTGTTTTGCAGTGGAGATTCCCTTTAAACTCAACGTTTTTCTCTTGTTCTGATTGATTAATTGAATAGCACTTTAAATTTTAAGTATAAGTTTTAAGTTTTATTTGACTTCAGGAGAGAAGACGAAGGCAAATTGAGGAGCATGAGGGTCGACGAATACAGGTAAAGTACAGGTAAATTACTCATGTATTGCCTTATAAAACTGTAAATTCTGTTGACCTTATAAGAGACAACATGAGTTTGTTTATAGGTCATGAATACCAGGAGGGAAACAATGACAGCCTGATGGTGGCTTCCTACTAATCAACCTTTCCAGGTCATTTTTGTACCCCCCTTATTATTATTCTTGTCAGTGTTCACAGCTATCTGCACTTAAAGTAATACATGTACTGAAGTTTTATTTTGCAGGATATAGTTGCTTCTGCAGGCAGTGAAGACATGGCCAGTGAAATCTTTTACCTTCAGGAGGCTATGTCCCCTACCTCCTCCTGAGCACCCAAACAGGTTCAGTAGCAGAGGATGGATTCACTGCACCATGTACTTTGTACATTCTGTGGATGTTGGGAGATGCAGTTGAGGTTAGTGCTTTGGTGTGTTCTGTGGGGGCATCATTACATTTTACTTAATTAATATCGTACCCACCACAGTCCACACCGTTTCCCCTGCTCCCCCTCCACCCACCACAGTCCCCACCGTTTCCCCTGCTCCCCCTCCACCCGCCACAGTCCCCACCATTATAGGTAATCTATAATGTATCAATTATTATATAATATAATTGCGTCATTCTTAGCTGTACAGATGGAATATTTCTAAATATATTAAATACAGTACAGCCTACAGTAGCGTGTGTAATATGCTGACATTGCGGAACTTAAATTTGGGTTTGTGCATATGTTAAAAAAGAAATGCTATTTCTGCCCCTTTTTTCTCTCTATAAAGACCAGTTGATATTTCCACTATTCTCAGGACTCTGACGTCAAGGCTTCAGCATCTTTCTCCCACAGCTAATCAAATAAATGTTTGGAATGAAGAATTTGATTGTGCTTTAAGAGTCTTCAGACATCCAGCTTTCAACCCTGAGGCAAAACTGGATGTTGTTTTTATCGATGAGAATGGTCAGGGAGAAGGGGCCTTAGATGATGGCGGCCTACCAGGGGCACCAAATATTTGAAGGGCCTCTCGAAGAACGGACCCTGGCCCTCGACAGCATTTGTATGTTTGAACACAAGGAACATCGACATAATTTGACAGAGAGCATAGATATGATGATGGTAGAAAAGATGCATGTGTAGCACAGCTTTATTTTGATCAATTGTCCAATGTCATTCTTTCTCTTCCTTTTTAGCCCTTCACAACAACATTTATAGGATCGTGGGCCAAATGTTATCTGTTTGCCTGATCAAAAAGGCAAACACTTGCCGATGCCAGACAAGCCATCAATGAAGCTGCAGAAGAGTTGGCTCTGGTGGGAGCTCTACGCCACCTTCGGTCCTTGGCGCACAGGATGGAGCTGATGGAGGCTGTGCTCCACTTTTACTGTGAGGGGGAATACATTCAGCCCTGCAACAGTAAGTCATCTGTACTTGTATTACAAGCAGAAAAGATTTGACAACAAATGCAGTAAAACACGTTTACGTAACCCTTGGTGTTCTATACTTGTGGGACTTTCTCAAATGTGTTTCACCTTCAGTTGATCTTTACATGATTTCCATAGTCACAGTCATAGCACCAACTACTGGAAACAAGTAGTACGCCTTATGAGATTTACATGACAGTGGCAGATGGAGGACAAATGGACAGACTCTGCAGATACATTATTGCACCTATATTCATTTTGCAGGTAGAAGGAACCATGTCAACTGCTGCTGGTTACATCACCTACCTGTTCACAGTGATAAGTGCCATCTTCTATGAGTGAGTGAATTATTTTTTTGCCAGGCCTCACAGCCCAACAACCATCCCAGCCTGCCGAGAATCTTACCATTTTTCTGGTTGTGATGCTGGACAGATGTACGAAGGCTGAGTACATTTGGTGTCCTGGAGGAAGTAACCTCACACCCTCAGGCTTTTCAGAAAATCTTCCTCCAGGAGACAACATCCCTGAAGGCCAGTGACATTGTGGGCCTTTTCCAGGCAGCTGTAGATCCCTGCCAGGGTCAAACAGAAGGCGGCTGGAAGCCAGGACCATTGCCTTTTAGAAGGATTGGCTCCTGGAAGTAGAAGGTATGGGTCCCTGAGCCATTTCCTACAATATTTCTGTATATTCTGTGACTTCAGTGAGCTAATCAAAAGGACATTCCTTTCATACAACCTACAATGTAAATCGTGCCCTGAAACAACTGTTGAGATATGGTGCTATATAAAATAAAACTGAATTAAACATTGATTAGTACTGCCTATGATCCACAAAGCTTTTGTCCATTTCTATGTCTTCCGATCAATCTTCAGGATGTCCTCATTTTTGCCACAGACCAACAGCGAATCCCAGTAATGGGCGTTGACATGCAGCCAGAGGATGGACTGGCCATGTGTTTACTGGTGCTCCGCCCACCTGTGTTTCAGACCTGTGTTGACTTTAAAAATAACATGGAGCTGGAATAGGTTCTGCTCATCAGTTGGGCAAACTTGAATATTTGTTTTCTGTTTGAAATGCTGTTTTATTTAGTAAATTATGTTACGTTCTCAGTCTACATGCCTACATCCTGACACCTCACTCACCCACTTCCTACACTACTGATGCACAAACGTTCACATCACATATCCTGCATTGTTAGTGCAAGATTTTGCTTCGCATCGGCCTAAACAAATATATTTAGCAACCTCCAAAACCCCACGTCTGGACTCTTTGTCACAGCTGTGGCAAACATTTGATAAGCAGCTGGTTTTCATGCTTTATTTTTTACATTTGATGACGAGTGGTTGTATTTAGACTTTTCATTAGTATTACATTTGTGTGATTTTGTGACTGATTGTTTCTTCCAAGACTTTAAGACAGAAACTGTCTGTAGCTCCTCCCAAAGGATTGATGTGTTGTCTGAGGCGTTCCAACTGTTCATCATTTGGTTGGAATTGGTTGAACCTGAACTGTTTCACACCAATCAAAGGCAGGCGCTCCAGCCCCCTGGTCTTCAACCTGGAACTAGCTGCTCATCTGCTCCAAACACACCTTGGATACCAGTGTGATGTTGCAACTGTTGTGCCAAACAACTCGCATGAAAATCTGATATGGAGACATGTATCTGGCCGTCCTCAGCCGGTGGTAGCTCTGTCACGGTTTATCCTGGGCAGGTAAACAAAGTGGAGAGCCCAGAGCTGCATTTCGTTCCTGGGGTTCATTTTTCCTTCGTTCTCCAGATATGTGAACAAGGAATGGTAGACGTTTGCAACGCCTCTCCAGACACCAGTCTTTCAATACGTTGGTTGTGAGTTCTCCTCCCTCTTAAAGCACTCCCCCAGTTTAAGCTTCTGAAAACATCAATAAAGAGACAAATGGCATGTTTCCCCTCCATGGTCACATCTGACTCTGGATGGGACACCAGCTTTAACAAACAGGTCCACCACAGAGTGACTTCTGTTGTTAGAAGCTTCATGGATAAGATAAGAAAGAAAAGAAGAGGGCGCAGAGGAAAACACATTTCAATTATATTTTAAAGTCAGAGGGGAAAAGTCTGTTTCCTATAGTGGGACAACATGTTTGGAAATCTGCTCTTGTTCTTCTCTTGTTAAGAGGTGAAGATCCTACACGTTTAAATGATTATAGGCCTATTTCAAAGCTTTCTGTGCTAGCTAAGATCCTCCAGTCTCTTGTGGCAGATCAGCTTAAAGAATTTATTGCAAACAACAAAATTTTATCTGATTACCAAACTGGTTTTAGAAAAAACACAGTACAACAACAGCAGCCTCAAAGGTTGTCAGTGATTTTATGTATATTTTGGATAATAAAGAACACTGTGCAGCTCTTTTTATTGACCTGGCAAAGGTCTTTGATACTGGTGATCATGTCATTTTAATAGATAGACTGTGAGGTATTGGTTTGTCTATCAGCTGGTTTAACAACTATTTAACAAACTGATCACAATGTGTTCAGGTTGAATGTTTGTCCTCAGGGTATTGCGAAGTGAAAGACGGTGTGCCTCAGGGCTCAGTCTTAGGGCCGCTATTATTACTGTATATAAATTGTATTGGGCGTAATATTCATAATATTTCTAATGCCAACTTTCCTTTTAAAGTGAACCTTAAATTCAAATAAAACAAAACTTATGCTGTTTTCAAACTCAAATCAAAAAGCCCTGAGCCTGTTTCCTATCATGACGTCCTGGGTGATGTGACTGAGCCCGTCTCATCCTTTAAATATCTTTGGTTCTTCGTTGATGACACGTCGTCTTTCAAGTATCAAGTCGAGAAACTAGTTAAAAAGTTGAAGCTGCGTCTCGGTTTCTATTTCAGAAATAAGTCTTGTTTCTCTTTTGCTGCTAAAACTTGTTGATGCTGCGTTTATGCCTCTGATTGACTACGGTGATGTTTATATATGCATCCATCCTCACAATTTCTAAAGTCACCGGATGTTGTTTATCATTGAGAGTTGAGGTTTATAATCTCAAAACTCTAACTCATCGTTGTATTTTTGTATGAAAGAGTTGGCTGGTCCTCGCTGTGTATTCAGAGACAAAACCATTGGCACATCTTTATAAGGCAATATTAAATCTGCTTCCCTCATACTTATGTAATGCTTTCCAACCTAAAAGAAACAGAAGCTACGATCTTCGTTCTGTGACTCAGGATGTTATTTTGCTCTGTACCTGAAGTCAGACTTGAAATGGGAAAAAGAAGTTTTAGATATGCTGGAGTTTGCTGCAGGATCAGCTACGTCTGGGGAACCGGTCTCCTTACACTTTTTTAAATGTAAGTTAAGAGCATTAATGTAAAATAGTTTCAGGAAGAGGCAGGAAGGGAGCAGGTTGACGGCAGGCACAGCAACCCGGTTCAGGAAGTGGGGCGAGGCAGAAAGTGGAGGTCGGTCCAGAAACAGGTCAAATCCAGGTAGGCAGAGATCAGGAAAGTCCGGCAGGGGATCAGGCAACGGGGAGTCCAGGTGTGGTAGCAAGGTCGGCAACAGAGATCTAGAACAAGACAAGGATTCCTGCAGGATATCTCACAGGGAAGGTAGATGAGCATCTGGCAGGGAAGCATGAACGAGAGAGGGTTTAAGGAGGAAAAAGGTGCAGTTAGTGTGATAATCAGGGGGCCACAGGTGGAGCAGATGAGCTTGATGAGGGACTGGAGGCCCAGCAGAGCAGCAAACATGACAATTAAATGACGAGTCTTTAGGTTGGGAATGTTTTAACTAATATTATTTTGTAACTTGAAATTTTGATGAATGTTTGTAGTTTTATATGTAATTTCGTTGGTGGTTTCATTGACGTGTAACTTGGTTTGCTGTCTTGGCCAAAACACTCCTAAATGAGATTCTTAATCTCATTTAGGTTTTTCCTGGTTAAATAAATAAAAGGATTGGCTATTGACACTGTTATGGCAAATAAGTAAATCCGAGTACAACAACAACTTAATGAGCTTGTGGTGGCCGTCAATATGCCACAGCCAGTTTGTTCTCCTGCGAAGGCCGAAGAGCAGCACCTTCAGGATGATGGAGCTACCAGCCTGGTCCTGATGCGTCTGGTCCCGTTTTGTCATTGCCAGAAACGATCTCCAGCGCACGGCTGCCATCGCTTAGATCTGTGCTGCGAGGCCTAAATGAAAGATTGTACAGTCTATAGAAAACAACGAGAAAAGACAGAATCCATTTTACTCTAAGAAAAATACAACTTTGTTCTTTAGTGGTACTAAAAGTCAGACTACTACTTTACAGAGAACAAAAATAAGCATAAACACACCTTAAGCATGGTTTTACTGTGCTTCTTGACACACCTAATATACCTGCAGTCTGCTTCAAAGTTAAACAACAACATCTGCAGCTGCTCTTCGGCCACTTGGTACACGGGTCCTCCAGTCTGTCCTCCCATTCGAGGGACGCTGAAACCAGGAAAACTGTAGTCCAAGAGATAAAACAGGATTAAGAAAAACGTCATTTTCACTCCCCCTGAAGGGCTGTTTCCACTAATGCACTAAGCCAACATTATTGGTTGCTCACATTTACATAATTTAAATGCAAAGCAAATCAGTTTCATGTACTGAACTGTGGAGATGTATGGAATTACTAAACACATTGGTAATAAAGCAAAGGTTTACTATACGTTACTTTAATAACTCACCAGGTTGTTGTTGTTGATTGTTGGCTTCCTGAATTAATTCGTTGATGAGCCCAAGCATTTAATCAGCATCTTCAACTTCAGCCAGTCGCCCTGTGGCCCAACGAATGGCCGTCGTCTCCAGCCTGTTAACAGCACACATTATAAAGATTGATCTAAGTAAGTCTAGCTGTCATTAACATGCAAACTTATACGTAAGCAAACTAGCCATCAAATAATGTCCCGCATCTTTACTCCAAACAAAAACGTGTAACTTCAAACATAGCGTATAAGAAACCAACATTTAAGGTCACGTTACTTATTAACCGCCGCATTCAGGCAATGCAAAGAATTATCTACGCTCTTAGTCAGAGCGTTTGTCTTATCCTGGACATCGTAACATCCTGCAAAGCTAGTAGTTTAGCACTTCAGCCTTACCTGAACCATAAAAATAAAAATAATTTGGCTTGTAGGCGTTTTTCACGTTGATAACGATAGTATGCTCGATTAAAACAGTCTAAATAGAATCCAGCTGTTGGTGATCCGATGATAAAAGTCGGGTACGTTCTGCAAATGTACGATTACAGTTGTCCACAAATGTTGACGCCATTGTTGCTGCTCTTCAAATTACCGCACAAATCTTCTTCTTCTTCTTCAACGGCAGTTGGCATTAAGCTTATTGGTGCATTATCGCCACCTTCTGCTCCAGACTGTGGAACAGACAATAGACTTCATCTCCCCCGCACAGATGGACTGTCCCAAACAGTGAATCACAGCTGCAGAAGCGACAGATACGTAGACCCAACGTATCCACTAGTAAGAGCCCACATGACCACAGCGTAGGTAAAGTACAGCCCAACGCAGCACCGACGCACAGAGAGGGGAGGGTATGCTGATGCCAACCAATCGGATGGAAGCCTTAAGGTCCAAACATCTTAAGACGTTAACTTTGTACATCTTAACACGTAAAAAATGTACGTCTTAACACGAACGTCAAAATAGACGTTTTGGTCCATTCGGCCTTCCATAGGCGAGACGGTTGTTCCCTGGGCCCAAAGCTGCAGACCACCACAGTCCTGCAGCCGCACAAACCGGGTCTTTCACGTAGTCGGTGACCCGTGCAGCCAGCTGGTCTTTTCTATAAACACTGAATAAAACTTCCTTACCAGCACAAACCACTTACAACTGTTAAATTAGGTTTTACCAAAAGCTTGGAGTTCTGAATGATCCGTCTGGTTCGTCACAGATGGATGCAGCAGCTTGCTGAACAACGTGCAGCTGATTGAGGGAGATTTAAATTAAGAACTTAGAAGGAAAAAGCAAAAATGTGGTGGTTAGACGGTAACAGGCTGGTTATTAACTGGTGACTTACTAACCAGCTGGGTAGTAACTGGTGAGTTAGTCACTTTTCTTGCTGAGGGATGGGGTGGAAGCGAAAAGGGGGTGGAGACAGGATCGTTGCTGCGTCTTGGAGCCTGGAAGAAGAACTTTAGACCTTTTTATTCTCATAACTGATGTTTACAAGAAGCCGACATTCAGCTGTACCCTGATGAACCAGACCCTGCACCTCAACTCTGGTTCTGGTTCCAGTTACATGGAGGACTCCTCTGTGCAGACACACCTCCTCCTCTCATCTCCACGTGTTTGTCCAGTCTGAAGTTCTAGTGGAACCGAACCTTTGACCATATAAGGAGAGGCCGCGCCACAAAAGGAAGCGCTTTTCTTTATATGGAAGAAAGTAGTCCCTCCGCAAGTTCCACAGCCACGTCTTTTTCACCTTTCCAGAATCAAAACACCTTAACGTGACATGTCCGTCCGATTAAAAACACAGTTCTTGAGAAGCTCGCGTGTGAACAGGGTAAGTAGAAAAACGGAACTATATTTCCATGCGGACGGGCATCTTTGGGTGCCGCTCGTCATTTCCTTATGTGTAGCGGAATGATCTGGGGGCCGGCCTTGCTGTGGAAAAACAACTTTCTAACTTTATTGTCGGATCAAATTGCGTTAAATTCACGCACACGATGTCGCGTGTGGTTTACTGTGACGTTCTGCGACCGATGCGCGCGACCCACCGCTGATTCCCGGAGTTTCCTGATGGCACGCGGGTCTACTTGTTGCTAAAGTAACGGCGCTGTTAGCCGCTTAGCTCCGTTAGCACCGCAGCTAGGGGGGCTGTTAGCCGACTCCGACCGTCCTGGGAGCTCCGAGCGCGGCCGAGGACTACCTGCTCCCAGCGCTGCCACAGGGGCTTCGGCTGGCCGGGAGGAAGAGGCTGCCAGGCTCGGACGTTAGCAACGGGAAATATCTACAGTCAACGGGTCGTAATGGGCACCAGAACCGGGTCCGGGCAGGCGGGTAACGGAGCCGGGTTGAGTAGCCTCCCAGTGAGCACAGCCGGGCCCGGATCCAACCCTGGTGCTGAGACGGATGGAGGCCGATTCGAGGACCGGGAGTACAGCACCGAGGTGGTTTACAGCGGCTCCGACCAGGACTCAGACTCAGGGGACGACGAGGGTTCCGGCGGGGACAGGAGGGGCGTGAAGCGGGAGAGGAGCGAGCCGGCAGACAAGACCTCCGGAGGCCTGAGCCGGGGTTACGGCGGGGTGAGCACCGGGGTGTCTGGAGTGAAACCCGGGAAGAAGACCAGGGGCCGGGTGAAGATCAAGATGGAGTTCATCGACAATAAACTGAGGCGGTACACAACCTTCAGCAAGAGGAAGACCGGCATCATGAAGAAGGTGAGTCCCTCAGAAACACACCTGCCAGGTAACCGCGGCTCATGTGATCTGAGTCCACAGTTCAGAATCTCTCTGGATCTTGGGTCAAATTTAGACCTCCAGGTGATCTCAGGTGTTCCCAAGTAGACTACTAGTGTCTGTCTCTGAAGTTTGACACATCTTTGTTGGACGACTTTCAGAGGATGTTCCAGGTCTGGGCTGAGACAGGTGAGACACACCTGAGACGGGCTGAACCAACACGTTTACTGATCCACAGCCAAGTGACCAATGGAAGCAGATTCATCAAACAATTGATCTGTCTCCTCTTGGCCCCGCCTCCTCCTTCTGCAGGCCTATGAGCTGTCCACGCTGACAGGTACCCAGGTGTTGCTGCTGGTCGCCAGCGAGACGGGCCACGTGTACACATTTGCCACCAGGAAGCTGCAACCAATGATCACGTCAGAGACGGGGAAGGCTCTGATCCAGACCTGCCTCAACTCTCCAGACTCCCCGCCACGGTCCGACCCGTCCACCGACCAGAGGATGAGCGCCACGGGCTTCGAGGAGACGGACCTCACCTACCAGGTGGCAGAGCCGGATGGCTGCTCTGACGGAGCAAAGGTAACTGGCGGTGGGTGTGGCATGTCATAAGAGGCGTGTCTTGTGGTGAGGGGGGTGTGTTTGGAAATGAAGGGGTGTGTTCATACTATGGCCAGGTTCTATGGCTCTTTTGAGGCAGTTCTGATCCAGATGAAGGGACTGCAGGTTAAAGTGGTGGCGAACTTCCTGTTTCCTTTCCCACTAACAGGAAGTTAGTGGCCTGTCCAGGTTAGGGCTGGGCGAAATGACCTAAAACTGATATCCTGATTACTTTTAGGCTTTATCCCGATAAACAATATACATTCTGATGTTTTAAACATTTCTTTAAAACTCAGCAAAACTCTGTAAATGTACTGGATGAATCCCGAGACGACGTCTGTAGGATATATAAAACGTCTGTAAGGTGAACACCGAGTATAAACTACCTCAGTAGCGTTGAAGCGTCTACGTGGGATTTTCTTCGTAGCCTCTGTCTGCAGGTCGGAGTGAAGCTCACCTCGGGCAGCAATATGAGGACAGCCGTGGACAGTATGCGGACAGTGTGTAGACAGCTGTGGAAAGAATGTAGACAGTATGAGGACAAAATGTGGACAGACTGTCCACAGCTGTCCGCAAACTGTCCACATTCTATGTGGACAATTTGCGGACACGATGTGGACATTATGCGAACAGCTGTGGACAGTTTGCAGACAGCTGTGGACAGAATGTGAACAGTTTGCGGACAGCTGTATGTGGACAGTATGTGGACAATTTGCGGACACGATGTGGACAGCTGTATGTGGACAGTATGCGAACAGCTGTGGACAGAATGTGGACAGTTTGCGGACAGCTGTGGACAGAATGTGGACAGCTGTATGTGGACAGTATGCGGACAGCTGTGGGCAGTTTGTGGACAACTGTGGACAGTTTGTGAATAGCTGTATGTGGGCAGTATGCGGACAGCTGTGGACAGTTTGTGGACAGTTGTGGACAGATTGTGGACAGCTGTGCACAGGATGTGGACAGTTTGTGGACAGCAGTGGACTGTTTGTGGACAGCTGTGGACAGAATGTTGACAGTTTTCGGACAGCTGTGGACAGTTTGCAGACACGATGTGGACAGCTGTATGTGGACAGTATGCGAACAGCTGTGGACAGAATGTGGACAGTTTGCGGACAGCTGTGGACAGTTGTGGACAGCTGTATGTGGACAGTTTGCGGACAACTGTGGACAGTTTGTGAATAGCTGTGGACAGTTTGTGGACAGAATGTTGACAGTTTTCGGACAGCTGTTGACAGTTTGCGGACAGCTGTGGACAGAATGTGGACAGTTTGCGGACAGCTGTGGGCAGTTTATGGACAGCTGTGGACAGTATGCGGACAGCTGTGGGCAGTTTGTGGACAACTGTGGACAGTTTGTGAATAGCTGTATGTGGACAGTATGCGGACAGCTGTGGTCAGTTTGTGGACAGCTGTGGACAGTTTGTGGACAGAATGTTGACAGTTTTCGGACAGCTGTTGACAGTTTGCGGACAGCTGTGGACAGAATGTGGACAGTTTGCGGACAGCTGTGGGCAGTTTATGGACAGCTGTGGACAGTATGCGGACAGCTGTGGACAGTTTGTGGACAGTATGCGGACAGCTGTGGACAGAATGTTGACAGTTTTTCGGACAGCTGTGGACAGATTGTGGACAGCTGTGGACAGTTTGCAGACAGCTGTATGTGGACAATTTGCGGACACGATGTGGACAGCTGTGTGTGGACAGTATGCGAACAGCTGTGGACAGAAGGTGGACATTATGCGAACAGCTGTGGACAGAATGTGGACAGTTTTCGGACAGCTGTGGACAGTTTGCGGACAGCTCTGGACAGTTTGCAGACAGCTGTATGTGGACAGTATGTGGACAATTTGCGGACACGATGTGGACAGCTGTATGTGGACAGTATGCGAACAGCTGTGGACAGAATGTGGACAGTTTGCGGACAGCTGTGGACAGAATGTGGACAGCTGTATGTGGACAGTATGCGGACAGCTGTGGGCAGTTTGTGGACAACTGTGGACAGTTTGTGAATAGCTGTATGTGGACAGTATGCGGACAGCTGTGGACAGTTTGTGGACAGATTGTGGACAGTTTGCGGACAGCAGTGGACTGTTTGCGGACAGCTGTGGACAGAATGTTGACAGTTTTCGGACAGCTGTGGACAGTTTGTGGACAGTTTGCGGACAGCTGTGGGCAGTTTATGGACAACTGTGGACAGTATGCGGACAGCTGTGGACAGTTTGTGGACAGCTGTATGTGGACAGTATGCGAACAGCTGTGGACAGAAGGTGGACATTATGCGGACAGCTGTGGACAGAATGTGGACAGCTGTATGTGGACAGTATGCGGACAGCTGTGGGCAGTTTGTGGACAACTGTGGACAGTTTGTGAATAGCTGTATGTGGACAGTATGCGGACAGCTGTGGACAGTTTGTGGACAGATTGTGGACAGGATGTGGACAGTTTGCGGACAGCAGTGGACTGTTTGTGGACAGCTGTGGACAGAATGTTGACAGTTTTCGGACAGCTGTGGACAGTTTGTGGACAGTTTGTGGACAGCTGTGGGCAGTTTATGGACAACTGTGGACAGTATGCGGACAGCTGTGGACAGTTTGTGGACAGCTGTATGTGGACAGTATGCGAACAGCTGTGGACAGAAGGTGGACATTATGCGGACAGCTGTGGACAGAATGTGGACAGCTGTATGTGGACAGTATGCGGACAGCTGTGGGCAGAATGTGGACAACTGTGGACAGTTTGCAGACAGCTGTATGTGGACAAATTGCGGACACGATGTGGACAGCTGTGTGTGGACAGTATGCGAACAGCTGTGGACAGAATGTGGACAGTTGTGGACAGCTGTATGTGGACAGTATGCGGACAGCTGTGGGCAGAATGTGGACAACTGTGGACAGTTTGTGAATAGCTGTATGTGGACAGTATGCGGACAGCTGTGGACAGTTTGCGGACAGCAGTGGACAGTTTGTGGACAGCTGTGGACAGGATGTGGACAGTTTGCGGACAGCTGTGGACAGGATGTGGACAGTTTTCGGACAGCTGTGGTCAGATTGTGGACAGTTTGCGGACAGCTGTGGACAGGATGTGGACAGCTGTGGACAGTTTTCGGACAGCTGTGGACAGTATGTGGACAGTTTACAGACAGCTGTATGTGGACAGTATGCGGACAGCTGTGGACAGATTGTGGACAGTTTGCGGACAGCAGTGGACAGTTTGTGGACAGCTGTGGACAGGATGTGGACAGTTTGCGGACAGCTGTGGACAGGATGTGGACAGTTTTCGGACAGCTGTGGTCAGATTGTGGACAGTTTGCGGACAGCTGTGGACAGGATGTGGACAGTTTGTGGACAACTGGACAGTTTGTGAATAGCTGTATGTGGACAATATGTGGACAGCTGTGGACAGTTTGCAGACAGCTGTATGTGGACAGAATATGGACAGTTTGCGGACAGCTGTGGACAGAATGTGGACAGTTTGCGGACAGCTGTGGACAGAATGTGGACAGTTTGCGGACAGCTGTGGACAGCTTGCAGACAGCTGTATGTGGACAGTATGTGGAGAATTTGCGGACACGATGTGGACAGCTGTATGTGGACAGTATGCGGACAGCTGTGGACAGCTGTGGACAACTGTGGACAGTTTGTGGACAGCTGTATGTGGACAGTATGCAGACAGCTGTGGACAGTTTGCGGACAGCTGTGGATAGAATGTGGACAGTTTGCGGACAGCTGTGGACAGGATGTGGACAGCAGTGGACAATTTGTGGACAGCTGTGGACAGTTTGTGGACAGCTGTGGACAGTTTGCGGACAGCTGTGGACAGAATGTTGACAGTTTTCGGACAGCTGTGGAGAGATTGTGGACAGTTTGCGGACAGCAGTGGACAGTTTGTGGACAGCTGTGGACAGGATGTGGACAGCTGTGGACAGTTTTCGGACAGCTGTGGACAGTTTGTGGACAGGATGTGGACAGTTTGCGGACAGCAGTGGACAGTTTGCAGACAGTTGTGGACAGCTGTATGTGGACAGTTTGCGGACAGCTGTGGACAGTTTGCAGACAGCTGTATGTGGACAGTATGTGGAGAATTTGCGGACACAATGTGGACAGCTGTATGTGGACAGTATGCGGACAGCTGTGGACAACTATGGACAGTTTGCGGACAGCTGTGGACAGGATGTGGACAGCAGTGGACAATTTGTGGACAGCTGTGGACAGTTTGTGGACAGCTGTGGACAGTTTGCGGACAGCTGTGGACAGAATGTTGACAGTTTTCGGACAGCTGTGGACAGATTGTGGACAGTTTGCGGACAGCAGTGGACAGTTTTCGGACAGCTGTGGACAGATTGTGGACAGTTTGCGGACAGCTGTGGACAGGATGTGGACAGTTTGCAGACAGCAGTGGACAGTTTGCAGACAGCTGTATGTGGACAGTATGTGGAGAATTTGCGGACACGATGTGGACAGCTGTATGTGGACAGTATGCGGACAGCTGTGGACAACTATGGACAGTTTGTGGACAGCTGTATGTGGACAGTATGCAGACAGCTGTGGACAGTTTGCGGACAGCTGTGGATAGAATGTGGACAGTTTGCGGACAGCTGTGGACAGGATGTGGACAGCAGTGGACAATTTGTGGACAGCTGTGGACAGTTTGTGGACAGCTGTGGACAGTTTGCGGACAGC
Organism: Melanotaenia boesemani; assembly: GCF_017639745.1. Lineage (NCBI taxonomy): Eukaryota > Metazoa > Chordata > Actinopteri > Atheriniformes > Melanotaeniidae > Melanotaenia > Melanotaenia boesemani. The sequence continues at coordinate 40,328,829 of NC_055685.1, read as the reverse complement.
TGTGGACAGAATGTTGACAGTTTTCGGACAGCTGTGGACAGATTGTGGACAGTTTGCGGACAGCAGTGGACAGTTTTCGGACAGCTGTGGACAGATTGTGGACAGTTTGCGGACAGCTGTGGACAGGATGTGGACAGTTTGCAGACAGCAGTGGACAGTTTGCAGACAGTTGTGGACAGCTTGCAGACAGCTGTATGTGGACAGTATGCGGACAGCTGTGGACAACTGTGGACAGTTTGTGGACAGCTGTGGACAGTTTGCGGACAGCTGTGGACAGAATGTTGACAGTTTTCGGACAGCTGTGGACAGATTGTGGACAGTTTGCGGACAGCAGTGGACAGTTTTCGGACAGCTGTGGACAGATTGTGGACAGTTTGCGGACAGCTGTGGACAGGATGTGGACAGTTTGCAGACAGCAGTGGACAGTTTGCAGACAGTTGTGGACAGCTTGCAGACAGCTGTATGTGGACAGTATGTGGAGAATTTGCGGACACGATGTGGACAGCTGTATGTGGACAGTATGCGGACAGCTGTGGACAGCTGTGGACAACTGTGGACAGTTTGTGGACAGCTGTATGTGGACAGTATGCAGACAGCTGTGGACAGTTTGCGGACAGCTGTGGATAGAATGTGGACAGTTTGCGGACAGCTGTGGACAGGATGTGGACAGCAGTGGACAATTTGTGGACAGCTGTGGACAGTTTGTGGACAGCTGTGGACAGAATGTTGACAGTTTTCGGACAGCTGTGGACAGATTGTGGACAGTTTGCGGACAGCAGTGGACAGTTTGTGGACAGCTGTGGACAGTTTTCGGACAGCTGTGGACAGTTTGCGGACAGCTGTGGACAGGATATGGACAGTTTGCGGACAGCAGTGGACAGTTTGCAGACAGTTGTGGACAGCTGTATGTGGACAGTTTGCGGACAGCTGTGGACAGTTTGCGGACAGCTGGGGACAGTTTGCGGACATATGGCCCGGTCCAGACCTGCTTCTCCAGATCTGGTTCTGCTGGCCCGGTCTGAATCATCATCGTCTGCACGATAAGGAGAGAAAGTCGAGATCAAATCCTTCTCTCTGACTCTTCATCCTGATTCAGATCTGGGGTTCAGTTCTGGACTCCTTGGTGTCTTAGGACTGTGAACGTAAGCATTTGGCCATTCAGAGCAGATCCTGGACCACAGAGCAGATCAGGGGTTTTCAGCGTCACCATAGCAGGTCCAGGTCTCTGTGACAGGAAAGGTTCTGAAGCGACTCCTGTTGTCTCCTCCAGGACCCGATCAAGCTGTCCTCCTCCTCCTCATCTTCATCCTCCCTCCAGGTCCAGACCAGCTCCCCGTCCTGGCAGCCCCCCTCCTCCACTAATGGGACAGTCCTGAAGACGTCGGCAAGCGTCGTCCTTCCTGGAGGAATCACCTTCATGTCAGGTAGGTGGGCGGGGCTTCAAGGTGAATTTATTTGTACACTCCAGCAGGAAGCAGTAATAAAGAAAAAACATTAAAAAGATTAAAAGAAATGCAGTTAATGAAATAAAAACAGATAAAATGTAAGAAATAAAGTTCCAGTGTGGAAAGACAATATTAAAACATGATTCCAGCTTAAAGAACCAGATCCAGATCTGGACTGTAAATAAAAACTAGTCCATGCAGCAGAGAACAGGTGGGTCTTTAACCTGGATCTAAATAAACTGAGTGTTTCAGCTGATCTGAGGCTTTCTGGGAGTTTGTTCCAGACATGTGGAGCATAGAAGCTGAATGCAGCTTCTCCATGTCTGGTTCTGACTCTGGAACAGATAAGAACCTGGATCCAGATGACCTGAGGGTTCTGGTAGGTTCATACTGGGTCAAGAGGTCTCTGATGTATGTTGGTCCTAAACCATTCAGATCTTTGTAGACCAGCAGCAGAACTTTAAAGTCTATCCTCTGACGGACCGGCAGCCAGTGTAAAGACCTCAGAGCTGGACTGATGTGGTCCTCTCTCTTGGTCTTAGTGAGGACAACCAGAACCTGCTGCTTCGATGCTCATTCAATAACCTGTCTCTGGCGCCGTCCCCTCCCTTTCTTTACCTGTCCACAGGTGCCTCTCTGCCCCCCGGTGCCCACACTATCCCCCTCAGCCAGCTGCAGGGCCAACCTGTGGCCCTCCAGAGCCCCACAGCTCCCGCCACCACGCTGCAGGCTCCGCCCACTCAACAAACCACCCTGCTCCGCCTCCCTGCCGCTGTGTCACTGTCAGGTGAGCATTTAGCCCCCACCTGGTTCGGTCCACTGGTCTGGGACCAGAACCTCGACCAGGTGAACTCAGGTGTATGTCTGTCTCCAGGTACTGGAGTCTCTCAGCAACTTCAGACCATCCAGGTGCAGTCCAGCAGTCAGCCGGCCAATCAGATCGCCTCTGACATCAACAGCCCGTCCTCCTCTACAGGTGAGTGTGGCCCTGCCTCCCCCTGCTGATAGTAAACAGCTGACTGATGAACTTCCTGTTTCTTCTCCAGCTGCCAGCCTTCCTGTCTCCATTGTTTCTTCTTCCTCGTCCTCCTCTTCCTCCTCCGTGACAGGGCACATGATGTACCCTGGCAGTCACACGGTCATGTACACCGCCCCGACGCCATCCCTGGGCGACGGCGGCCTCACCGTGCTCAACACCTTCCCCCAGACAGGCCACACCCAGTCACATGACCCGGGTACGGTGATGTCAGACGCGTTGGGTCAGAACAGGCCGTGGTCTGGATCAGCTGATTAACTTGTTCTTGTTGTTCACAGCTGCCGTCCAGCAGGTCTTCCTCACGTCTCTTCCTCCAGTCGCCACACAGATCCCGGTCTCTGCGGTCCAGCTGCACCCGGTATACACACACACACGCGCGGTTTGGGTTGCCACGGTAACCAAGGAACCACAGCTGTTTTTTTCCTGCTCTTTCAAAATATTGTTGAAAATATTTCAGCGTTTCCGACAGCTGTGTGTTTATTTGGACGGGACGACACGTATTCATGAACGATGTTGTCTTAAATATCCGTCGTCCCGGAAACGCAGCGTCGGTAGAGCAGCACCATCGTAAGAATGAACTAGGGATGCACCGATATGAAAATTTTGGCAGATACCGATATCCGATATTAATATTGTTGTTATGGCCGATAACCGATATTTACCGATGTCGATATATATATTTTGTTTTAAAAGGTTTAAGATTATCAAATTCTGTACAAAGTGAAATAAAGCAAACATTAGGGGCGTTAGCTTCCCACCATTGTTTGTGAAGTTCTGGATGGCAGTTTTTCAGATGACATATCAAATTTGTGGTGCTGAACGAGTTCACACGGCATCCTCCTCGCTTTACTTCAACTTTGCAGATATTGCATACTGCTTTTCGAGTACCTTCTTTTTACACTGTAAAAATTACCACACAGCTGAAATTGCTTTTTGCTTCAGTTACATCCCACAATGTAGTGCTGCATCGCTGTCACAAGTCCAAACATGGCTGCATGGCCAAACCTTCCAACACACGTACACAATCAACAATTATATGAAAATAAATATCGGCTGTTAATATCGGCCCAGTTTTGCGTATCGGACCGATACCGATATTAATGCCGATATATCGTGCATCCCTAGAATAAACTGTACGAAAGACAAAGTCTACGGTAAATAAAGTCCCTGTATTAATGAGGGGCCGATGTTCAGAGCGATGCTGTCAATCACTTCGCCACCGGCTGCTAATGATACGGTTTTAACCGGTTTCATGAAATCAGTTGTAACAAAAAGAAATCAACACATCAAGAAAAGTTTTATCTTTCAGCTTCGGCGTTCTTCCACTCAGAGCAGTTTCCTAACGTAAATATGAACAAACGGGCGGTTCCTCCTGTTCTTCGCATCCTGAACAGCCGGCCTGTCGTAGTTTAACAACTCGCTGTCAGCTGAGCTGAGCCACGGAGCCTCCACCCCTCAGGCTGGATCAGAGGCAGCTGTGAGGAAAGGTAAACGTAACGCCCTCGTATGAGAGGGTCTGACCAGCACCGCTCCTCATTGGGAAGATAAACTACCATCATTCACCTCCGTCTCCAAAAGTCTCCAATAATACCAGAAGAACCAGCTAGAGGGTCTGAAAACTCGCTAAATACAACCAAAAAGTGGCTAAGCTGGTAATAACTTCCCATAAGACCCGCCTCTTTCCACACTCATCTTACATTGGCCCGAAAAGAACAATGAAGAACTTGCAGCTCTATTCTGAGCAATTTGAAGTTTCCTAAGATGCGTAGCAGCGACCAGATAACAGGACAGGACTCCAGACGAGCCGGGGCGATGGACCTCACCACATTCTGCATCACAGACGGCGGAACGTAGGCAGATAGCAGCGCCTCAACCCATCTTAAAACGATGCGATCCATGACGCCAGTTCGGTCTTGGTTACCTCCTCCTGAGACTTCTCCTACAAACAATTTAAGTGCTGTAGCATTAGCAAGAGCACGCCTCGTACCAATTCAATGGATTTAGTTTTTGCATCATATAATACGAGCTGGTTCATTCTGGCCCATTTGGTTATGTTGTTCCACCTGAAGCTTCCCAGAACAACAGAACAAAGTGGAGTCATCAACATACATGATCAGGTCGGCATGTTTTACAGCACGAGGTAAATCAATATAAACTGACAATGAAAGAGGACATAGACAGCTGCCCTGCGGGACTCCACAAGACAGATTCCTACGGCAGAAAAGCTACCATAAAAAATACAAGCTGTGTCCTGCCTGACAGGTAACTCTGGATCCAGGCCGACGCTGAGGGAGGGAAGCCATAACATTTGAGCTGGGAGAACGCCATGATCAATACCATCAACGGCAGCACTGAAGTCCAGGAGCACGACTAGTTCCTTGTTTGACGTTAACCAGTTGCCAGCATGCGAACCACTGCTGTGCTGGTAGACCTGCTCCATATGCCTGCTGGGCAACTGTAATAAATATTTACAGTAAAAATGATAAAAGACTTGATTAAAAGTGATTCTCTGGAGCATTTTGCTGAGTACAGGGAGAGGACTAATCGGTCTGTAGTTAGAGGAGTTGAGACTGGCCTGAGTACCACGGAGCGCATGGCTTTCCGCTCGTCGTCTGGAATCTCCTGATCCAGGTCCCTATCCCAGCATACGTCCACTTCCCGTATTTCTGTGCTTCCAGTAAACTCATAAACTTGTTTTTATCTGCTGTTTTATGAAAAATCTCCTGAATTTTAGTCGTACCGTACCGAGTAAGCATTTTATGTGAAAGTTAAACAGATTATATTTGCTTTAATGAAAGGATCTGAATCCAGCATGAAAAACCAGACTGGATCCATTTATCCCAAAGGCAACCTCTTATCTGGGACACTTACAGCCTGCGGAGGATCTGCTTGTTACACTTGGGCGAGTTTTTATCTGATGCGAACTTTCCCAACTGGCAGCAGCCAGCACCGGGTCCTGGGAGGGACCTGGTCTGTCTGGGAGAGGACGGCTCTGCTATCCCGGCCACAGGGGGGTCTTTGTAGGGGGTAGGTGAGTTTTCCATGGCTGAGATAGAGAAGCAGAGGTTGCCCGTCTACCTGGTCAGACTGACTTTTCTATCATCCTGTTTTAGGAAGTGAGGAAGGAAGATGGCGTGGAAGTGACTGGAATCATGGCCGTTAATCATTTTTACTAAACTGAGGCTGCTGTCGGAGTTTTCTGAATGACTGGGAATATGTTGGCTTCATTAAAATTTTCGTCCTGGCACGCATCTTCATTTCCAATTCTTTCTGATATCTCGGGGGCACATTTGGGATGACGGCATGGCTTCAGATTTTAATCATTCGACAGTGATCCGGGTATCTCTGAAAGCAGGTTTATCTCCAGAACTGAGGATACTAGTAAAGCATCATCTGCGTAGAGTAAAAGCCTCTGGCCTGAAGAGACACAGAAGATCCTTGTCGGACTCCACGGTTCAGCCTGCTAAAGGTCCAGTGATCGCATTGGTTAGGGCTGTGGCTGGTGGATCAGTATACATTCATTCCACCCACTTCCAAAATATTGGACCAAATTCAAATTTTCCCAGCAAATAAAACATAAACAGGAACTCGCATTATCAAACTTCTCAGCATCTAGTGAAACGGCAGCAGTTGGCGTGTCGTCCACATCATGTGCATCTGCAGAGCTCCTGTTCGCTCTTCTAGGCCCAGACGAGATTGTTCCTCTCTGGGAACTTTCTCTCGCTGTCTAGGACAGAACAAGGTTTTAGCTGGTTCAGTTTGCTCTGTGTTACTTTTCCAGGCTTTTAATATCTTGATCTAGTTTAAGTTTCCTTTGGCTCTGCGAGCTTCTCTGAACAACACCCCCCCCCCTCAGGAAGGATCTGAAAGCATCCCACATGACTGCATGGTCCTCTATACAGCTTTCATTATGCTCCCAGAATTCCTGTATTTCAGATTTAATAAAGTTGAAATTTTCTTCCCCGTTTAGCACACAGTTGTTAAACCACCATCTCAAGCTTTTTTCCGTTCTAGAGGATAGAGGACTGAACCGACTGGTGCGTGGTCCGACCGTTTCCAGTTCAGCCCGACTGACCTTAGTGCAAGAAAACAAAATCCATCCCCGAATAACTTGAGTCCTTTTTATGTGGATGCAATGCTCTGCAGCTGTCAAGAAGACCTGGCAGCATCTAGTACAACACCAGCTATGTGGGCTTGAGTGGGTCGTTTCATCCATTATTACCTTACATTTTTGTTCTCTTTATCTAATCAAGTGACAGATTTCATGAAAAAGTCTGGGTCTACAGAATTAGGAGCGTAAGTATTAGTGATGGTCCTCTGAGCCTCTACAGCACGTCCAGTAAAACCATCGACCTTCAGAGACTCAGTCCTCTGTTCCTGGAGGAGAATGTACTATACTGCTGAGATTAGCAGCTTCCTCAGTATTAAGATGGGTTTCTGGAATGAGGGCTATATGAGCCTTTTCTAGTTTTAAATATGTGAGGATTTCTTTCCTTTTGATCGCGTTAAAGCACCCCTATATATACACACACTGCTCAGAAACATAAAGGGACACTTAAACAACACAATTTAACTCCAAGTCAGTCACACGTGTGTGAAATCAAACTGTCCACTTAGAAGAAACACTGACTGAAATCAGTTCCACATGTTATGTAAATGGAACAAACAGGTGGAAATTATCGGCAGTTAGCAGGACCCCCCAATAAAGGAGGTTCTGCAGGTGGTGACCACAGACCACGTCTCACTTCCTGGTTTCTGGCTGATGTTTTGGTGACTTTTGAATGCTGGTGGTGCTTTCACTCTAGTGGTAGCATGAGACGGAGTCTACAACCCACACAAGTGGCTCAGGTAGTGCAGCTCATGCAGGATGGCTCATCAATGCGAGCTGTGGCCAGAAGGTTTGCTGTGTCTGTCAGCGTCGTGTCCAGAGCATGGAGGCGCTACCAGGAGACGTGGAGGAGGCCGTAGGAGGCAACAACCCAGCAGCAGGACGCTACCTCCACCTTTGTACAAGGAGGACCAGGAGGAGCAGTGCCAGAGCCCTGCAACATGACCTCCAGCAGGACACAAATGTGCATGTGTAGCTCAAACGGTCAGAAACAGACTCCATGAGGGAGGTATGAGGGCCGATGTCCACAGGTGGGGGTTGTGTTTACAGACCAACACGGTGCAGGACGTTTGGCTTTTACCAGAGAAAACACCAAGATTGGTAACTTCACCACTGGCGCCCTGCGTTCTTCACAGATGAAAGCAGGTTCACACTGAGCACATGAGACAGACGAGACAGAGTCTGGAGACGCCGTGGAGAACGTTCTGCTGCCTGCAACGTCCTCCAGCATGACCGGTTTAGCAGTGGGTCAGTAATTTGGGGGGGGGGGGGATCTGGGACATCATGTCTTCATCCACCAACACCACGTTGACCACAGACTGTCCAGGAGTTGGCAGATGCTTTAGTCCAGGTCTGGAGGAGATCCCTCAGGAAACCATCCACCACCTCATCAGGAGCATGTCCAGGCGTTGTAGGGAGGTCCTACAGGCACGTGGAGGCCACACACACTACTGAGCCTCATTCTGACTTGTTTTAAGGACATTACATCAAAGCTGGATCTGCCTGTAGTTGTTTTTCCACTTTAATTTGAAGTGTGACTCCAAATCCAGACCTCCATGGGTTAATAAATATGATTTCCATTAATTATTTTTGTGTGATTTTGTTGTCACCACATTCAGCTATGTAAAGAACAAAGTGTTTAAAAAGAAGATTTCATTCATTCAGATCTAGGATGTTATTTCAGTGTTCCCTTTGTTTTTTTAACAGTGTATTTATATGTATGTATGTGTTCCCTTTGCAATATGCTACAAGTTGGTTATTAAAGGTTCACCGAGCCATTGCATCACAACATATTAGCAGGAAGAATTCTCCATAAACCACAATAAATTAGCACAATGAAGGTTAAAAAGCTCTGACCTAAAGGCGTGGTATTCAGTACTAATTATATAAAAGACAAGCAAAGATAATGAAAAAGGGTGTGGCTATACACAAACACACACAGCTGTGTGTGTGCGCATGTGCCCTTATATCAGAAAACAAGTTAGACATTGTAGTGGAGGCTCTGCTTCATGTCGTTATAGGTCTAATGGTGACACTTTTTAGGAAGATTACTACACATCCATTCCGGAATAACTGCCGTTAATGGCTCGCGTCAGAATGCTGAGCTCAGTCCAGATGATTAAATCTCAGGTCCTGTTTATACCCAGAAAATCAGCATCAGTCCGGAGACAAAGAAAAGATCACTGCTAGCGGTACCAATGAACAGTCCCAAGTCCGGAAAATTTGTCTACTGTGACAGCAGCTCCCTGCTCCATCCAAAGCGTTTGCTCACGCCAGAATCCATGGAGTTCATTTTATTCCCTAAAACGTGTCCCTGTCCACATGCATATAATATCCCACTTTTCAGTGTTTTCTTCGGTATCCTTCTAGTAGCGTTACTCCGTAGTATATTTTCATGTACTGTCTTTTGTTCACTCTCATTTACCGCTTCGACTCCCCTTCTGTTCACTCTCATTTACCGCCTCGACTCCCCTTCTGTTCACTCTCATTTACCGCCTCGACTCCCCTTCTGTTCACTCTCATTTACCGCCTCGACTCCCCTTCTGTTCACTCTCATTAACCGCCTCGACTCCCCTTCTGTTCACTCTCATTTACCGCCTCGACTCCCCTTCTGTTCACTCTCATTTACCGCCTCGACTCCCCTTCTGTTCACTCTCATTTACCGCCTAGACTCCCCTTCTGTTCACTCTCATTTACCGCCTCGACTCCCCTTCTGTTCACTCTCATTTACCGCCTAGACTCCCCTTCTGTTCACTCTCATTTACCGCCTCGACTCCCCCTTCTGTTCACTCTCATTTACCGCCTCGACTCCCCTTCTGTTCACTCTCATTTACCGCTTCGACTCCCCTTCTGTTCACTCTCATTTACCGCCTCGACTCCCCTTCTGTTCACTCTCATTTACCGCCTCGACTCCCCTTCTGTTCACTCTCATTTACCGCCTCGACTCCCCTTCTGTTCACTCTCATTTACCGCCTCGACTCCCCTTCTGTTCACTCTCATTTACCGCCTCGACTCCCCTTCTGTTCACTCTCATTTACCGCCTAGACTCCCCTTCTGTTCACTCTCATTTACCGCCTCGACTCCCCCTTCTGTTCACTCTCATTTACCGCCTCGACTCCCCCTTCTGGCTCAGAAACAGCAGCCAGACTCTCGAGATGGTCTTAATGTCCTGCAGCTCGGTCATTGTGGTCGTGGCCTCTTGTGGGATGAGTCCACCATCTTTGTTGCTTCCGCCGCCCCCACAGTGTTCTTCCACGTTGGTTTTCGATGGGTGACCTGTAAAATAGTGTTGGAGCCCATGATGCCGGTGTTGTCCTTGCCTCTGGGCAACATGGCCGATACAAGCGCACACTGACATTGTTTTGTTTGTTTAGATGGTCATCAGCCAGCAGAGCAGCAGCAGCCTGACGGAGCTGCAGGTCGTCAGTCTGGACGTCCACCAATCAAAGGAGGACTGAGGCTCATGTGACTGACATCAGCTGTGTCGTCTGGACGTCATCATGTTTTATTTCCTTCCTGTTTGTGATTATCATGTAAACAACAACGTGGGAAGGGGCTGGACCTTCAGGTGAGCTCACCTGAGAGTCAGAAAACTGCCCAAGGATCTCATGACACATTACATGAAATTACATGATGTGATATGACAGGACGTTCCTGATCAGCTTGACGATCAGTAATCAGATCAGCTGACTGAAATAACTTTATTAACACAGCACCGCGCTGATCTGGTCCACTTAGAGCTGCTGCTGGTTCTACCAAAACCCTGGACTGATTCAGGCTGGATGTTGTGTTCAAGGACGGTCAGTCGTTTGGAGACTTCACCTGGATCTCAAAGATGGACTAAAGCTGGACTCAGACCAGCTTCAAGATGTTCTGAACCAGCACAGACGCTGGTCCGATCTCGGAGGAAGAAGTTTTGCAACAGGCTTCACTGCTTCCTGTTTGATAATGCCATCAGCCGTTTCCTCTGATGATCAATAAACCTTGTTTTGGAGAAAACCTGTATATGTCTGTCTGTTTTCTTTAATATTAAGGATCCAGGCCCTTCCAGAAACCCAGTTCTGTAGAAACTGAGTTTCTTGAACCTGAATCAGGGAAACTGGAGAGCTCCAACCCTGAGTCTTTCGCTATGGTAACTGTTGACAGCTTTCCTATTTCCTGTTTATGTACTGGTCTAACTGGTCCATAAAACTCAGTAGATGGGCAGTCCAACGATCACTGGACCTTCTTTCTCTGTGGTCCCTGTTCCCAAATTATTTATCCAGTCAGCAGAGAACTCTCCGTCCTGACCCAATGATTGGTGGTGAACATGCTAACCGCGGTGAACGTGCTAACAGTTGGTGGTAAAGACACTAGCGGTGGTGAATGCGCTAATGTTTGGCAGTGTACATGCTAACAGTTGACTGTGAACATGCTAACTGTGTTAAAAATACTAATAGTTAGCGGTGAACATGCTAACCGTGTTGAAAATACTAATAGTTAGCGGTGAACATGCTAACCGAGTTAAAAATACTAATAGTTAGCGGTGAACATGCTAACCGTGTTGAAAATACTAATAGTTAGCGGTGAACATGCTAACCGAGTTGAAAATACTAATAGTTAGCGGTGAACATGCTAACCGTGTTGAAAATACTAATAGTTAGCGGTGAACATGCTAACCGTGTTAAAAATACTAATAGTTAGCGGTGAACATGCTAACCGTGTTGAAAATACTAATAGTTAGCGGTGAACATGCTAACCGTGTTAAAAATACTAATAGTTAGCGGTGAACATGCTAACCGTGTTGAAAATACTAATAGTTAGTGGTGAACATTCTAACCGAGTTCAAAATACTAATAGTTAGCGGTGAACATGCTAACCAAGTTGAAAATACTAATAGTGGTGAACATGCTAACTGAGTTAAAAATACTAATAGTTAGCGGTGAACATGCTAACCGAGTTAAAAATACTAATAGTTAGCGGTGAACATGCTAACCGAGTTAAAAATACTAATAGTTAGCGGTGAACATGCTAACCGAGTTGAAAATACTAATAGTTAGCGGTGAACATGCTAACCGTGTTGAAAATACTAATAGTTAGCGGTGAACATGCTAACCGCGTTAAAAATACTAATAGTTAGCGGTGAACATGCTAACCGTGTTGAAAATACTAATAGTTAGTGGTGAACATTCTAACCGAGTTAAAAATACTAATAGTTAGCGGTGAGCATGCTAACCGAGTTAAAAATACTAATAGCGGTGAACATGCTAACCGTGTTGAAAATACTAATAGTTAGCGGTAAACAAGCTAACAGTTGGCGGTAAAGACACTAACAGTGGTGAATGAGCTAACGTTTGGCAGTGTACATGCTAACAGTTGGCGGTGAATACGCTAACAGTTAGCGAGGAACATGCTAACCATGTTGAAAATACTAATAGTTAGCAATGAGCTAAAAGTGGTGGCTTTTTGCACAGTTGGATCATAGACTGTCTATAGAAGATGGGCGGAGCCTCCGTGACATCACCCATAGGTTTCTAAAGAGCTAAACTGAAGCTCATTGGGTGGTTCCCACCGTCGCCATCTTGGCAGCGTCATGTGTGTTGTCATTCCGGGAAAATCCAAAATTGATCAAAGAGGTGGAGCTGAGAGGGAGACTGTGAAGGTAAGGCAAGGCAAGGCAAGGCAGTTTATTTGTATAGCACATTTCACGTACAGGACAATTCAAAGTGCTTTACATAAAACAAAGACATTACAGATATTTAGAAATAGTAAAAGGCATCAACACATAATCACAATAAAATAATAAATTACATTAAAATGATTAAAAGCAAGATAAGTTAAAGTTGCCGTGCAGATTTCATGCATAGACTCATGAGAAAAGAAATGTTTTTAACCTGGATTTAAAAATGTCTACATTTGGGGAAAGTTTAATCTCTGCTGGCAGTTTGTTCCATTTGTTTGCAGCGTAACAGCTAAATGCTGCTTCTCCATGTTTAGTCTGGACTCTGGTCTGGACTCTGGTCTGGACTAGTTGACCAGAGTCTTTGGATCTAAGAGCACTGCTAGGTTTATATTCTCTGAACATATCACAGATGTATTCTGGGCCTAAACCGTTCTGAGATTTGTAAACAAGCAGAAGGGTAGAGATTTTAAAACTGGTGTGATGTGTTCAGATCTCTTAGTCCTGGTTAAAACTCTAGCAGCAGTGTTCTGGATGAGCTGCAGATGTTTAATGCTCTTTTTAGGAAGTCCTGTTAAAGACCAGTACAGTAATCCAGTCTACTGGAGATGAATGCATGGATGAGTTTCTCTTAGTCTTTCTGGGAGACTAAACTTTTAATTCTGTTGATGTTTCTGAGCTGGTAAAAAGCTTCTTAGTGAAGCTTTGATGTGGCTGCTGAAAGTCAGGTCTGAGTCTATCAACACTCCCAGGTTACCAACTTGGTTGGTGATTTTAAGAGCCCGAGTCTCCAGGTGTTTGCCAATGCTGACCCTCTTCTCTTTGCTACCAAACAGAATAATCTCAGTTTTGTCTTCATTTAATTGTAGAAAATTCTCCCTCATCCAGGTGTTTATTTGCTCCAGACACTGACACATCAAGTCTGTTGGACTGCAGTCATCTGGTGACAGAGACACATAAAGTTGTGTATCATCTGCATAACTTTGATAACTAATGCTATAGTTCTGTAATATTTGACCCAAAGGGAGCAGATACAAGTTGAACAGAAGAGGTCCAAGGACTGACCCCTGGGGGACTCCACAAGTCATGGCCACTCGTTCGGATTCATAGCTGCCGATCGTAACAAAATAACTCCGGCCTTCTAAATAGGACCTGAACCAGTTAAGAACCGCTCCAGAAAGTCCAACCCAGTTTTCCAGCCTGTGCAACAGGATTCTGTGATCTACAGCAGTGGTCCCCAACCCTGGTCCTCAAGGCCCACTATCCTGCAGGTCTTCGATGTCTCCCTGTTGCAGCACACCTGATTCAAATGAATGGCTCATTAGCAGATTTGTGCAGAGCTTGTCACAGAACCATTTAATTTGAATCAGGTGTGTTGCAGCAGGGAGACATCTAAGATCTTCAGGATATTGGGCCTTGAGGACCAGGGTTGGGGACCTCTGATCTACAGTATCAAACGCAGCACTGAGATCCAACAGAACCAGGACTGATACTAGACCAGAACCAGGACTGATACTTGACCAGAATCGGTATTCAACCTAATGTCATTTAACACTTTGACCAGAGCTGTTTCAGGGCTGTGATGAGGTCGGAAGCCGGACTGAAATTTATCAAGATTTCCACTTTCATTTAAAAAGTCATGAAGCTGGTGAAATACAACTTTCTCAATAATCTTGGAAATAAAAGAGGTTAGAGACGGTCTATAGTTGTTCATTATAGAGGCGTCTAGAGTCCTTTTCTTTAGGAGGCTTAATAGCAGCGATCTTTACTGACTTGGGAAAAATGCCTGATGCCAGTGAGCTGTTAACTATCAGTAGGAGACCACTTTCTACTGAGGTAAAAACTGTTTTTAAAAAGTCAGATGGGATCATGTCCAGAGTTCATGTTATTGATTTCAGATGCCAAACTGTTTCTTGGAGGACTTTTAAATTCACCATTTTAAATTGCGACATGACATCAGAATTATTTACGGGTTTTAGACACAGACTAATTTTCTTGTGTGACTGTGTGGAATTAATATTTTGCTTAATTGTTTTCATTTTTTGGCTAAAAAAGTTGAATTGGTTGCATTTCTCAGTGGAAAGGAGCTCTGGGCTTATCTGTTTAGGAGGATTAGTAAGTTTTTCAATCATAGCAAACAGAGTGCGAGAATTGTTGACATTCCTGTTAATCATTCCAGATAAATGCAGCTCTCTGGCCTTACACAGCTCATTGTTATAGTTACGCAGGCTTTGTTTGTACAGCTCAGAGTGAATTTGAAGTTTATTTTTCCACCATTTCCGCTCAGTTTTTCTGCTTTCTCTTTTTAGGCTGGTAACCACAGTGGTGTTTCTCCATGGTGTTTTCTGTTTGATCAAAGTTGCTCTTGATTCTTATCGGTGCAACAGCATCCATTACATTCAAGATTTTCAGATTGAAATGATCCAGGAGTCCATCAACTGACTCTGCTCTGGTTGTTGGTAACATAGCTATGGCCTCCACAAACTTAGCACTTGTTCTTTCATTAATGTTCCTCTTCCTAACCGAGGAGCAGGTTGGTTGGACATTCTGAGTGATCAGTAAATCAAACAAAATACAAAAATGGTCAGACAAGGCCGAGTCAGTGGCCGCTACAGAAGAAATATCAACACTCTGAAATAACCAGGTTCAGAATGTGACCTCGAATGTGGGTCGGTTCTTTTACATGCTGCCACAAACCAAACATCCAATATGGAAGAAAATTCCTTTACTTGTCATGTTATCTATGTGAATGTTAAAATCCCCAGTTAAGATGAAATGGTTAAAATCAGTAGAGATAACCGACAATAATTCAGAGAATTCATCAATAAAATTCACACAGTGTCCTGGACGTCTGTAGATGATTAGAAATAGGATTTTAGGAATGCCCCTTAAAATAAAACTAAGATATTCAAAAGAAGTAAAATCACCAAATGAAATTTACACTGGAATGAATCTTTAAATAAGGCAGCTTCTCCTCCCCCTTTCCTCCCGTTTCCACATTTATTCATAAAACTAAAATGAGGGGGTGCTGTTTCATTAAGAACTGTAGCACTTGTGTCTTCTGTTAACCATGTTTCTGTCAGAAAAAGAAAATCTAAACTGTGAGAAATGATGAAGTCATTAACTAACAGTGACTTGTTGGACAGCGATCTAACATTTAGTACAGCAGCTTTATGAAGTTTCCTCTGGTCTCTGTTGTATTCTGAGTTATACAAGGTACAGTTAACAGATTAGATCGATTCACCCCACAAGCTGACCGTGTTCGATTCCTTATTTTACTAACACAGGAATCCTACTGGGTCCAGGCTTGATCTCAGAACAGCTGTCAGTAGTAGCAAAACTACAGCAAGGACCCTAAACGCATCATGGCATGTTATCTTTGTTGTGAATTCTGCTGCTCTGGGAACCTCCTGCACCTCCAGTCAGGACAGATGATCTAATAGGAGGATGAGGAGGGGGAGGAGGGGGAGCCCTGTATTTCTTGGTAGATGGTGGTCGCTGGGGTCCGGTCCGGGATAGAGACATCCTTTTAAGACCTTGGGTGATGTGGAGAAGAGGGTCTGGTGAGGGGGGAGAGCTGGGAGTTGATCTCCTCTCTGCTGTGTCCTTCGCTCTTATCTGTACACTCATGTTTGGGTTTGCCGTCCCAACAGCATGACGCAAGTGTGCACCAAGTAATCTGCATCCAGTTAGATTTGGATGCAGACCATCAGGTCTGAATCGCTCCTTACAGTTCCAAAAGATATTGAAGTTATCAATGAACTTTATCCCATGGGTGATACATGCGTTTGATAACCATGTGTTCAGGCCAAGAAGTCTGCTGAAAAGTTCAATTCCTTTACCCGCTGTAGGAATGGGTCCTGAAATGTAAACATGGTGCTCCCAATTGACACAGTCTCTCCAACAGCAGAGAAAAGTCTTTTTTCAGGATCTCAGAGCCAGTTTTCCTCCTCGGAATATCAAAAGACCCTGTGTGGACAATAATCTTCATACCATCTGGATGTGAAGACAGAGTGGTCTAAACATCTCTGTCAGTTCCCTGACTGATGGATCAAAAAGTGTTAGATTTTCCGTCTTTGCCATCCTTACATGCTGTTATAGAATCTCCAATCAGAATTGTGTCTATTTGTTTTTGTGTGGAGGTGCCGATAGCTTCTCTAGTCCTCCTGTTTGTGGAATTTTGGCCTCTCCTCCCGGTCTGGTTAGCCCTGGGCTGAGTTTTAGGGATATTTCTTGAGTTTTTATCGATCCTTGCATTACATTCATCATCATTCATTTTAATATGAGTCAACACATCATATTTATTATGCAGTGAGACTTCAGGTGGTGGAGTGAGTGCTGGAGCTTTAAACTTCCTGCTGGATTTACCTCTGCGACGAACAACATCAGAGCAGGTTCTGGCCGGGGTTGATGACTTTGGTCTGGCACCAACACTGTTCCAGAAGGAGAGATCAGTCTGATGGTCTGGTTTGGGATTTTCCAGCTATTCCAGTGTCATTTGAACACATCCAAGGAAGTGTATCAGCCAGGTTATGCCTTCGCGTATGAAGATTTGACTCAATCCATTTGACAACTCAGTAGCTTGTACAGAAGCTACAACAGAGTCAATAAATTCTTCATTCACACGAATGTCTTGCAGTGTTTCAATCCTCTTCTCCAACTGTGTTATCCTCAAAGAAAGTTGCTCACACTCAGCTCAGCTCACTGATACTGCAGGGTTAGGAGACGTCATTCCACTAGTTCTCCGATGCAATCACCTAAATTTATCAAAAAATATGTTCATTCCAGTGATTTATAAGTGACCAGGAGTCCTTGTTCCTAAATTTCTTGCCGGTAAGGTAGGGGTGGATGATTGACACCATCAAACTCCGAGCTGAAGAAAGATCCAAATGGATGAGTTAGAAAAAAATCCCCCCTCACAGTTGTCATGAAGGTAAACTTGACCTTTTAATCCTAAAATGGATTTTTGTACCAGGCTTTTAACATGTTGGTCTTTTTAACATGGAAGTTTATGGGAATTTGCTCTGTTTTGGAGCCCCTAGTGGATGTGGGGTGAACTTCTGGTTTTATCTGGTTCCTCTGAGATCTTCTTTGGGACAACAACCAAATAAATGAAAGTTGTAAACAACAACAAGAAGCCCCTCCCACCACCAGACAGGCTCAGTAATCGGTGGATTATCAGTCTGATCCTGGATCAGCTGATCAGAGGTGTGACCTCAGCTGTGTACATGTAAGACCAGTTGGACTGGTTCTGCCTACATCAGTACCACAGGTTGAGGTGGGTCAGGTCCAGTTCAAACCAGTCTGACTATCAGAACGTCCAGCTGGACGCAGCATGTCATCGATAATCTGATCAGCTCATGTCTCAGAACCAGACCTGGGTCAGAACCACCGATCAATGACATCATCAACACAGAAAATCCCTGCAGAAAGATCTGGAACATTTCCAGAACCGTTCAGCAGAGCAGCAGAACTCAGATGTGATCAGTCAAACCAGCAGGAAGCGTTTCAATCTCCTTACCTGATGATCAGTCGGCCAATCAGAGACCAGTTTCCATGGAGACCTGATCTGCTGGGAATCTGAACCAGGATCAGCTGCTAAATTTACCTCAGATCAACAGTAGACGCCTCAGACAGCGTCTCACCAGAACCACACGGTCTCCAGGACCAGGACCCAACATCGAGGACCAGAACCATGTCTCTGAGCAGTGCCGGTGCAGGTGGACCCCCCTGGAAGAACCACAGCTTCAACCTGGGGGGGGGGCGAGACCCACCTTTGTCAGACCAGGGAGAGACCATCATCGGGGTCTACCTGCTGCTGCTGGGTGAGCGCACACACGCCACACCTTCATCATCACCTTCCTCAGCTGACAGAAGCAGGTGTTTCTCTTTGTGGGTCAGACCAGGTCCAAACATGACCCGGTTCTGGAAGTGTGGAGAAGATCTGATCATTAACTCACATTTGATTTTTGTTCCATTTTTATTAAGTCACTTTTTCATCTGGTTCTGCACGGTGGGCTGGTGGCCTCCCGGTGAAAAGGTAGCTGGTTCGAGCCCTCTGCTCGCCCCTGAACTGGACTAAGAGGAAGAGAAGATCCAGTTTGGATCAATCTGTTTTAATTTAGTTGTTAATTTAGTGATTTTATGGTTTTATTTAATTTTATTTTGGTTAGTTGGACTTCTTTAGATTTCATGTCTTACTTTTCTCTCTCCATCCTCCCCGTCCCGTGTCCCGGTCCAGGCTGGATGTCCTGGTTTGGGAACAGCATCGTCCTCTTCGTCCTCTACAGACAGCGGGCGTCCCTCCAGCCCAGCGACTACCTGACCTTTAACCTGGCCATCTCCGACGCCAGCATCTCTGTCTTCGGGTACTCTAGAGGGATTATTGAGATCTTCACCGTCTTCCAGGACAGCAGCTTCCTCATCTCCTCCATCTGGACCTGCCAGGTACCAGGAGGTTCTGCTTGTGTTTTGGGTCAGTCTACAAAGTCCTGCTGGTTCTGACAGGTTCTGTTCTGCAGGTGGATGGGTTCTTCACGCTGCTGTTTGGACTGAGCAGCATCTACACGCTGACGGTGATCAGCATCACCCGCTACGTCAAAGGATGCCATCCTGCCAGAGGTCCAACAAAACACACTCCACTATCTTACCAGCAAAACCAGAACCTGGTCTAAAAGGTTTGGTTCCAGGGTGATGTTCATCATGGTGTAAAAAGTAGTTCCAGGGTGATGTTCGGCATGGTGTAAAAAGTAGTTCCAGGGTGATGTTCAGCATGGTGTAAAAAATAGTTCCAGGGTGATGTTCATCATGGTGTAAAAAGTAGTTCCAGGGTGATGTTCGGCATGGTGTAAAAAGTAGTTCCAGGGCGATGTTCAGCATGGTGTAAAAAGTAGTTCCAGGGTGATGTTCATCATGGTGTAAAAAGTAGTTCCTGGGTGATGTTCGGCATGGTGTAAAAAGTAGTTCCAGGGTGATGTTCAGCATGGTGTAAAAAATAGTTCCAGGGTGATGTTCATCATGGTGTAAAAAGTAGTTCCAGGGCGATGTTCATCATGGTGTAAAAAGTAGTTCCAGGGTGATGTTCAGCATGGTGTAAAAAGTAGTTCCAGGGTGATGTTTGGTGTAAAAAGTAGTTCCAGGGTGATGTTCAGCATGGTGTAAAATGTAGTTCCAGAGTGATGTTCAGCATGGTGTAAAAAGTAGTTCCAGGGTGATGTTCGGCATGGTGTATAAAGTAGTTCCACAGTGATGTTCATCATGGTGTAAAAAGTAGTTCCAGGGTGATGTTTGGTGTACAAAGTAGTTCCAGGGTGATGTTTGGTATAAAAAGTAGTTCCAGGGTGATGTTCAGCATGGTGTAAAAAGTAGTTCCAGGGTGATGTTTGGTGTAAAAAGTAGTTCCAGGGTGATGTTCAGCATGGTGTAAAATGTAGTTCCAGAGTGATGTTCAGCATGGTGTAAAAAGTAGTTCCAGGGTGATGTTCATCGTGGTGTAAAAAGTAGTTCCAGGGCGATGTTCATCATGGTGTAAAAAGTAGTTCCAGGGTGATGTTCATCATGGTGTAAAAAGTAGTTCCAGGGTGATGTTCATCATGGTGTAAAAAGTAGTTCCAGGGTGATGTTCATCATGGTGCAAAAAGTAGTTCCACAGTGATGTTCATCATGGTGTAAAAAGTAGTTCCAGGGTGATGTTTAGTGTACAAAGTAGTTCCAGGGTGATGTTTGGTATAAAAAGTAGTTCCAGGGTGATGTTCAGCATGGTGTAAAAAGTAGTTCCAGGGTGATGTTTGGTGTAAAAAGTAGTTCCTGGGTTATGTTTGGCACGGTGTAAAAAGTAGTTCCAGGGTGATGTTCATCATGGTGTAAAAAGTAGTTCCAGGGTGATGTTTGGTGTACAAAGTAGTTCCAGGGTGATGTTCATCATGGTGTAAAAAGTAGTTCCAGGGTGATGTTCAGCATGGTGTAAAAAGTAGTTCCACGGTGATGTTCATCATGGTGTAAAAAGTAGTTCCAGGGTGATGTGTGGTGTACAAAGTAGTTCCAGGGTGATGTTTGGTATAAAAAGTAGTTCCAGGGTGATGTTCAGCATGGTGTAAAAAGTAGTTCGAGGTGATGTTTGGTGTAAAAAGTAGTTCCTGGGTGATGTTCATCATGGTGTAAAAAGTAGTTCCAGGGTGATGTTCATCATGGTGTAAAAAGTAGTTCCAGGGTGATGTTCATCATGGTGTAAAAAGTAGTTCCAGGGTGATGTTCGGCACGGTGTAAAAAGTAGTTCCAGGGTGATGTTCGGCATGGTGTAAAAAGTAGTTCCTGGGTGATGTTCATCATGGTGTAAAAAGTAGTTCCAGGGTGATGTTTGGTGTAAAAAGTAGTTCCAGGGTGATGTTCATCATGGTGTAAAAAGTAGTTCCAGGGTGATGTTCAGCATGGTGTAAAAAGTAGTTCCACGGGGATGTTCATCATGGTGTAAAAAGTAGTTCCAGGGTGATGTGTGGTGTACAAAGTAGTTCCAGGGTGATGTTTGGTATAAAAAGTAGTTCCAGGGTGATGTTCATCATGGTGTAAAAAGTAGTTCCAGGGTGATGTTCAGCACGGTGTAAAAAGTAGTTCCAGGGTGATGTTCATCGTGGTGTAAAAAGTAGTTCCAGGGCGATGTTCAGCATGGTGTAAAAAGTAGTTCCAGGGTGATGTTCATCATGGTGTAAAAAGTAGTTCCTGGGTGATGTTCGGCATGGTGTAAAAAGTAGTTCCAGGGTGATGTTCATCATGGTGTAAAAAGTAGTTCCAGGGTGATGTTCAGCACAGTGTAAAAAGTAGTTCCAGAGTGATGTTCATCATGGTGTAAAAAGTAGTTCCAGGGTGATGTTCAGCATGGTGTAAAAAGTAGTTCCAGGGTGATGTTTGGTGTAAAAAGTAGTTCCAGGGTGATGTTCAGCATGGTGTAAAATGTAGTTCCAGAGTGATGTTCAGCATGGTGTAAAAAGTAGTTCCAGGGTGATGTTCGGCATGGTGTATAAAGTAGTTCCACAGTGATGTTCATCATGGTGTAAAAAGTAGTTCCAGGGTGATGTTTGGTGTACAAAGTAGTTCCAGGGTGATGTTTGGTATAAAAAGTAGTTCCAGGGTGATGTTCAGCATGGTGTAAAAAGTAGTTCCAGGGTGATGTTTGGTGTAAAAAGTAGTTCCAGGGTGATGTTCAGCATGGTGTAAAATGTAGTTCCAGAGTGATGTTCAGCATGGTGTAAAAAGTAGTTCCAGGGTGATGTTCATCGTGGTGTAAAAAGTAGTTCCAGGGCGATGTTCATCATGGTGTAAAAAGTAGTTCCAGGGTGATGTTCATCATGGTGTAAAAAGTAGTTCCAGGGTGATGTTCATCATGGTGTAAAAAGTAGTTCCAGGGTGATGTTCATCATGGTGCAAAAAGTAGTTCCACAGTGATGTTCATCATGGTGTAAAAAGTAGTTCCAGGGTGATGTTTAGTGTACAAAGTAGTTCCAGGGTGATGTTTGGTATAAAAAGTAGTTCCAGGGTGATGTTCAGCATGGTGTAAAAAGTAGTTCCAGGGTGATGTTTGGTGTAAAAAGTAGTTCCTGGGTTATGTTTGGCACGGTGTAAAAAGTAGTTCCAGGGTGATGTTCATCATGGTGTAAAAAGTAGTTCCAGGGTGATGTTTGGTGTACAAAGTAGTTCCAGGGTGATGTTCATCATGGTGTAAAAAGTAGTTCCAGGGTGATGTTCAGCATGGTGTAAAAAGTAGTTCCACGGTGATGTTCATCATGGTGTAAAAAGTAGTTCCAGGGTGATGTGTGGTGTACAAAGTAGTTCCAGGGTGATGTTTGGTATAAAAAGTAGTTCCAGGGTGATGTTCAGCATGGTGTAAAAAGTAGTTCGAGGTGATGTTTGGTGTAAAAAGTAGTTCCTGGGTGATGTTCATCATGGTGTAAAAAGTAGTTCCAGGGTGATGTTCATCATGGTGTAAAAAGTAGTTCCAGGGTGATGTTCATCATGGTGTAAAAAGTAGTTCCAGGGTGATGTTCGGCACGGTGTAAAAAGTAGTTCCAGGGTGATGTTCGGCATGGTGTAAAAAGTAGTTCCTGGGTGATGTTCATCATGGTGTAAAAAGTAGTTCCAGGGTGATGTTTGGTGTAAAAAGTAGTTCCAGGGTGATGTTCATCATGGTGTAAAAAGTAGTTCCAGGGTGATGTTCAGCATGGTGTAAAAAGTAGTTCCACGGGGATGTTCATCATGGTGTAAAAAGTAGTTCCAGGGTGATGTGTGGTGTACAAAGTAGTTCCAGGGTGATGTTTGGTATAAAAAGTAGTTCCAGGGTGATGTTCATCATGGTGTAAAAAGTAGTTCCAGGGTGATGTTCAGCACGGTGTAAAAAGTAGTTCCAGGGTGATGTTCATCGTGGTGTAAAAAGTAGTTCCAGGGCGATGTTCATCACGGTGTAAAAAGTAGTTCCAGGGCGATGTTCATCTCGGTGTAAAAAGTAGTTCCAGGGTGATGTTTGGTGTAAAAAGTAGTTCCAGGGTGATGTTCATCATGGTGTAAAAAGTAGTTCCAGGGTGATGTTCAGCACAGTGTAAAAAGTAGTTCCAGAGTGATGTTCATCATGGTGTAAAAAGTAGTTCCAGGGTGATGTTTGGTGTAAAAAGTAGTTCCAGGGTGATGTTTGGTGTAAAAAGTAGTTCCAGGGTGATGTTCAGCATGGTGTAAAATGTAGTTCCAGAGTGATGTTCAGCATGGTGTAAAAAGTAGTTCCAGGGTGATGTTCGGCATGGTGTATAAAGTAGTTCCACAGTGATGTTCATCATGGTGTAAAAAGTAGTTCCAGGGTGATGTTTGGTGTACAAAGTAGTTCCAGGGTGATGTTTGGTATAAAAAGTAGTTCCAGGGTGATGTTCATCGTGGTGTAAAAAGTAGTTCCAGGGCGATGTTCATCACGGTGTAAAAAGTAGTTCCAGGGTGATGTTTGGTGTAAAAAGTAGTTCCAGGGTGATGTTCAGCACAGTGTAAAAAGTAGTTCCAGAGTGATGTTCATCATGGTGTAAAAAGTAGTTCCAGGGTGATGTTTGGTGTAAAAAGTAGTTCCAGGGTGATGTTTGGTGTAAAAAGTAGTTCCAGGGTGATGTTCAGCATGGTGTAAAATGTAGTTCCAGAGTGATGTTCATCATGGTGTAAAAAGTTGTTCCAGGGTGATGTTCGGCATGGTGTATAAAGTAGTTCCACAGTGATGTTCATCATGGTGTAAAAAGTAGTTCCAGGGTGATGTTTGGTGTACAAAGTAGTTCCAGGGTGATGTTTGGTATAAAAAGTAGTTCCAGGGTGATGTTCAGCATGGTGTAAAAAGTAGTTCCAGGGTGATGTTTGGTGTAAAAAGTAGTTCCAGGGTGATGTTCAGCATGGTGTAAAATGTAGTTCCAGAGTGATGTTCAGCATGGTGTAAAAAGTAGTTCCAGGGTGATGTTCATCGTGGTGTAAAAAGTAGTTCCAGGGCGATGTTCATCATGGTGTAAAAAGTAGTTCCAGGGTGATGTTCATCATGGTGTAAAAAGTAGTTCCAGGGTGATGTTCATCATGGTGCAAAAAGTAGTTCCACAGTGATGTTCATCATGGTGTAAAAAGTAGTTCCAGGGTGATGTTTAGTGTACAAAGTAGTTCCAGGGTGATGTTTGGTATAAAAAGTAGTTCCAGGGTGATGTTCAGCATGGTGTAAAAAGTAGTTCCAGGGTGATGTTTGGTGTAAAAAGTAGTTCCTGGGTTATGTTTGGCACGGTGTAAAAAGTAGTTCCAGGGTGATGTTCATCATGGTGTAAAAAGTAGTTCCAGGGTGATGTTTGGTGTACAAAGTAGTTCCAGGGTGATGTTCATCATGGTGTAAAAAGTAGTTCCAGGGTGATGTTCAGCATGGTGTAAAAAGTAGTTCCACGGTGATGTTCATCATGGTGTAAAAAGTAGTTCCAGGGTGATGTGTGGTGTACAAAGTAGTTCCAGGGTGATGTTTGGTATAAAAAGTAGTTCCAGGGTGATGTTCAGCATGGTGTAAAAAGTAGTTCGAGGTGATGTTTGGTGTAAAAAGTAGTTCCTGGGTGATGTTCAGCACGGTGTAAAAAGTAGTTCCAGGGTGATGTTCATCATGGTGTAAAAAGTAGTTCCAGGGTGATGTTTGGTGTAAAAAGTAGTTCCAGGGTGATGTTCATCATGGTGTAAAAAGTAGTTCCAGGGTGATGTTCAGCACGGTGTAAAAAGTAGTTCCAGAGTGATGTTCATCATGGTGTAAAAAGTAGTTCCAGGGTGATGTTTGGTGTAAAAAGTAGTTCCAGGGTGATGTTTGGTGTAAAAAGTAGTTCCAGGGTGATGTTCAGCATGGTGTAAAATGTAGTTCCAGAGTGATGTTCAGCATGGTGGAAAAAGAAGTTCCAGGGTGATGTTCAGGACAGTGTAAAAAGTAGTTCCAGGGTGATGTTCAGCACAGTGTAAAAAGTAGTTCCAGGGTGTTGTTCAGCATGGTGTAAAAAGTAGTTCCAGGGTGTTGTTCAGCACGGTGTAAAAAGTAGTTCCAGGGTGGTGTTCAGCATGGTGTAGCATCTCTTCTTCTAACATGTCTGGAAACTTCTGGGAAGTGAAGAGACCAGTTGCTGGAGTTTTAGGAGAGGAATGTTGTCCCATTCTGGTCTGATGCAGGAGTCTAGCTGCTCTACAGTCCTGGACCCTGGTTGCTGGGTTTCTGCTCCAGATGTTGTGTATTGGTGAAAGGTTGTCTGGATGGGAGCAGATGTTGCTCAGCCAGATAGCGACAGATCCGTCAGCCATGTAACAGCGTGATGTCATAGCTGTGCAACACTTTCTTTAACTTGTAAGTAAGAAGGTGACCCAGAAGGAGGAGAATGGGGGACATCCAGCAGGGAGTCTTCTTTCTTCTTGGCTTTGAATAACAATAAATCCTCCGTATATTT
The DNA here is from genome assembly GCF_017639745.1 of Melanotaenia boesemani. Taxonomy (NCBI): domain Eukaryota; kingdom Metazoa; phylum Chordata; class Actinopteri; order Atheriniformes; family Melanotaeniidae; genus Melanotaenia; species Melanotaenia boesemani. The sequence continues at coordinate 40,303,622 of NC_055685.1, read as the reverse complement.
AAACATGTAGATGTTCCTGCTTTGTTCTTATTGCTGAGTCACACAGGAAGTGACGATTCTTTCCACCAATTATAGGATTGCAGCACGTCAAGCTCCACCCTTTTGGGTCATACTGGGACTCCTACAGGAGTGTCCCAGGAAGTAGGACAGTTCAGACCAGATGTTCTGGTCTCCACAGGTTGAGACATAAAGAATGTCCACCGATCCGGTTCAGACTGAAACGGGTCTAAATTCTTCACAATTTTACGTTGAGGAACATTTTTCTGAAATTGTTCCAGTTTTACATCCAGTTTGTCTCAGATTGGTGAAGCTCTGTCCCTCTTTCCATCTGAGAGACTCTGCCTCTCTGAAATGCTCCTTTTATACCAGTCATGTTACTGACCTGTTGCCAGGTAACCTGATTATTGTCCAGTGCTCCTCCAGGTGTTTCTGGTTTGTACCAGGTACTTTTCCAGCCTTTTGTTGCTCCTGTTCCAACTTTTTCCATCAGATTCACTATCAGCTCATATTTTCATCTCATGGTGAAAAATCTGTTTCATCCTCAGACATGTTTGTTTTCTGCTACTGGGAGTAATTCAAACAGCATTCAGACTCATAGACCTGGTTGTGGACCTGAACCTGGTGTGTGTTTGTGTTTCAGCTCACCACATCACCAGAACCAGCGTGTTTGTGTGTCTGCTCTTCATCTGGGTCATGGCCGGTTTCTGGTCCGGAGCGCCGCTGCTCGGCTGGGGGAGCTACACAGGCAAGAAACCCACCTTATTCTGGTCACTTTCAGTCCTGACCCCCCCCAATCCTGCCATACAGAGTCCTGACCCCCCAGTCCCGGCACACAGAGTCCTGACCTTTGTGGTTCTCCTGCAGATCGGGGGTACGGTACCTGTGAGATTGACTGGGCCAAAGCCAATTACTCCAGTCTGTACCGGTCCTACATCATCTCTATCTTCATCTTCTGCTTCTTCGTCCCCGTCCTACTCATGCTCTTCTGCTACGTGTCCATCATCAACACGGTCAAGCGGGGCAACGCCCTGTCGGCAGAAGGCGACCTGACCGACCGCCAGAGGAAGATAGAGAGAGACGTCACAATCGTGAGTGTTCACAGGTTCAAGTGTTCTCTAGGCTCAGGTTCTCCAGGCTCAAGTTCTCCTGGTTCAGGTTGTAAGGGTTCTGCTGGCCCAGGTTCTCCAGGCTTAAGTTCTCCTGGTTCAGGTTGTAAGGGTTCTGCTGGCTCAGGTTCTCCAGGCTTAAGTTCTCCTGGTTCAGGTTGTAAGGGTTCTGCTGGCTCAGGTTCTCCAGGCTTAAGTTCTCCTGGTTCAGGTTCTGTGCGTTCTGCTGGCTCAGCTTCTCCAGGCTCAGCTTCTCCTGGTTCAGGTTCTACAAGTTCTGTGCAGAACACACTGATACCAGTGAAGAAGACGGGTTGGGCTTCATGGTCAGGAAATGTCTTTATGTCCCTTCACACATTGTGGGACAGGTGGATAAATCTTTAATCTTATGTCCCCTGTATGGTCCTCTGCATCTAAAGGTCAATTAAGGAAAGAGCTTCTAGGTTAGTTTTCATATGGCCGTCAGCTCTCCTGGTTAACCGCAGAGGACGGCTGGTTTCAGTACGACGACCTTCCAGGAACGTCTTCGCAGCTTCTTTTCTGATTTAACCAAATTGTCAGGTGTAATCAGGTTCAGGTCCTGCAGGTTCTCCATGTTCTCCAGCTGTAATCAAAACCTTATCAACCCTTCCTCATTGTGTTGTCCAGGTTTCCATAGTGATCTGCACAGCCTTCATCCTGGCCTGGTCTCCATATGCCGTGGTCTCCATGTGGTCTGCCTGGGGCTTCCATGTTCCCAACCTCACCAGCATCTTCACCCGCCTCTTCGCCAAGTCCGCTAGTTTCTACAACCCGCTGATCTACTTTGGTCTCAGTTCCAAGTTCCGCAAAGACGTGGCGGTCCTGCTGCCCTGCACTGGAGATGCCAAAGACTCTGTCAGACTGAGGCGATTCAAGCCAAAGGCCGACGCCCACGGCCGCCACGCCGCAGGAGGCGGAGCCAGACTCAAAGTCCCTTTGAACCAGCCAGAGAAGAAATATTCTCCCATGAATCGGCCCCCCCAGCCCACCACGCCGGATTCGGGGATGGAGAGTCCGCCCGGCATGCCGCCGTCTAATAACAAGGAAGTGTTTTACATCAACGTGCCCCACCCCTCGGAGGCCACCTCAGAGTTTGAATGTGTGAGACTGTAGTGCAATGGTCGGCAACTAGCTGCCCAGATATTATTGGAAGGCTATTTTTGGCCCGCGGGCCACCGCTTTACCTTGATTATTAAAAAAACCAAACAAACAAAAATTGACTGCAAGAGTCATGTGTAAGTGTGTTACGGCGCCTGCTTGCGGTCGGCCACGGCGTTGCTGACTCTTCAGTTCGGTAGGTATTTCCTGTTTTAAAACAACAATGGCGTTCAGTATGGTTCAGTGTCTTTATTAGCTTGTGGAAGAAAACAAATAATTCGAACAGCCTCAACTTGATCCACTGCTTACTGTTTTTAAAAACAGTGGTTACCACAAAAATTCAGCGAGAAGATCCAGATATACGGCAGCACGCAATCCCAAACTGACCAATCTTAAGGGAGTTCCTCCATGTTAACTGTCTGCATAGCAGGGGTGCACTTCAGGTCTGGAAGAGGTGCACATCGAGGCTCTGCAGAGCTACGCAGTGTCTACTGTAGTGATGCAGATTTTACGCGAGTATAAATCCACCTTTAAAAGATCAGCATTGCCCCTTTAGAGAAGATAGCTAGCCCTAAAGCTAGCTGCTGCTAGCTGCTGGGTAAAGTGCGGGGACCACCAGTAGGACCACCACTAGAACCACCTGTAGGACCACCAGTAGTAACCACCAGTGGGAACCACCAGTAGGACCACCAATAGAACCACCAGTAAGACCACCAGTAGGAACCACCAGTGGGAACCACCAATAGGACCACCAGTAGGAACCACCAGTAGGACCCACCAGTAGGACCACCAATAGGACCACCAGTAGGACCACCAGAGTGAACCACTAATAGGACCACCAGTAAAAACCACCAATAGGCCGACCAGGAACCACCAGTAGGACAGCCAATAGGACCACCAGTAGGAACCACCACTAGAACCACCAATAGGGCCACCAGTAGGAACGACCAGTGGGAACCACCAGTAGGACCCATCAGTAGGACCACCAATAGGACCACCAGTAGGACCACCAGTAGAACCAACAGTAGGAACAACCAATAGGACCAGCAGTAAGAAACACCAGTAGGACTGCCAGTAGGAACCACCACTAGAACCACCAATAGGACCACCACTACGAACCACCAGTTGGTACCACCATTGGGCCACCATTAGGAACCATCCAGTAGGAACCACCAATAGGTCCACCAGTAAGAACTACCAATAGGCCCACCAGTAGGAACCACCAATAGGAACCACCACTTGAACCACCAGTAGGACCACCAGTAGGAACCACCACTAGAACCACCAGTAAGAACCACCAATAGGCCCACCAGTAGGAACCACCACTAGAACCACCAATAGGACCACCAATAGGACCCACCAGTAGGAACCAGTAGTAGGATCCACCAGTGGGAACCACCAGTAGGACCACCAGTAGGAACCACCAATAGGACCAGCAGTAAGAACCACCAGTAGGACCACCAACAGGCCCACCAGTGAGAACCACCAGTGGGAACCACCAATAGGACCACCAGTAAGAAATACCAGTAGGACCGCCAGTAGGAACCACCAATAGGACCACCAGTAGGACAACCAGTAGGAACCACCAATAGGACCAGCAGTAAGAACCACCAATAGGCCGACCAGTAGGACCACCAACAGGCCCACCAGTAAGAACCACCAGTAGGAACCACCAGTGGGAACCACCGATAGGACCACCAGTAAGAAACACCAGTAGGAACCACCAATAGGACCACCAGTAGGAACCACCAGTGGGAACCACCAATAGGACCACCAGTAGGAACCATTCCATAGGAAACATCCAGTAGGAACCACCAATAGGCCCACCAGTAAGAACTACCAATAGGCCCATCAGTAGGAACCACCAATAGGAACTACCACTTGACCACCAGTAGGACCACCAGTAGGAACCACCAATAGGACCACCAGTAAGAAACACCAATAGGCCCATCAGTAGGAACCACCAGTAGGAACCATCCAGTAGGACTGCCAGTAGGAACCACTGATAGGAACCACCACTTGACCCACCAGTAGGACCACCAATAGGACCACCAGTAAGAACCACCAAGTGGCCCAGTCACTTCAGACCAAAGCTGTCTATCATATATATAGCTTTGGTCTGAAGTTACTGGGTCACCTGGTTTAGAAGCTATTGAATTAAATAGGCTCCCAATAGTGGTTATTGACTGTATAAAAACACAAAACAGATATGCTGTTCTCTCCGTTTAACATCAGACTTCATCTTTTCTTTGGAGACAATGGATCATATGGACAGTTTATTGAAAATATTCTTTTATGAGAAATTACGTTTGTCGCAAAGTGTCAACATTTGTTGATGGTCCCTGAAACAGCGCATGGGGCTTCAGTGTGAATATCTGTATCCAACCTAAACCTGATTTAACCACGGTACAGCATCTTCCTGATGAGGAGGAGGATGAAGATGTGGAGAATAAAGGGAGGTGGATAACGAGGAGCTGTGTGATGTGTTTTCTTTTGAACATGATCATGTTCTTCTCATTGAGTCCTCACTGGAAACATCAAATTATAAAAACATGGTCAGAGATCATGGGCTAGGGTTATTTCCTGGTAGTGAAGACGTTTCCATGGAGACAACCAGGAAGCTGAGGACATATACAGCTTCACGTCCAACCAGAAAATCTTGAAAAACTGATTCTGGAGATGTGCCGAAGTTTAACGACAGGAGCCGAAATGATCCGACCGAAGACCACCCCTCCCCCTCCGTCTGTCAGCATCCACGGAGGAAGAGGATGAGCCCACCGCGCGCCGCTCTGTGACGGAGGAGCCGAACCAACCGGACTCCGGATCAGAGCCGGATCCCGGAGCGGTACCGGGCCCCGGAGCCGAGCCGGACTCGGTCCTCGGTGAGTCTCATCCTTTTTTTGACCGTTTCGGCATGGTGATCATCGCTGGTCAGAGACCTGTTCGTCACCGGCCAGGCGATGACGTCATCAGCTGTCGGGTCGTAGATCATGTGATTGTTAGCAGGTGTAGAAACGCGTGCTCAACATTACATCATGTGTGCGTGTGTATGAGACACATCAGTGACGTCATTCCTTCTTAAAGAAGGTCTCTGAGAGGTGACGTCATGTTTTTGGTGGGGTTTTTTTCTTTGATGGGGTTTCTGGTTCCGGTTTGGATTAAATGCAGGTGATCTGGGCTGAAACAACATGGCTGCCCGAATGTGGATTTTGGATGGATCCTCCTGAGGGTCTGTCATCCAGGGGCGTATCCGGGGTGTATCCGGGGTGGGGGACCTCCTACCTTCCCGGTAAGGTTCAACACCCCCATTAAATAAAAACAATAATGATAAAAAGAAATTTTCTGCAGTTCTAAAACTCCTCCTCCCTCTCATCCTCATCCTCCATCTCATCCTCCTCCTCCTCACTCTCATTCTCATCATCCCTCTCATCCTCCTCTTCCCTCTGATCCTCCTCCTCCTCCGACCTGCTGTGGGTGATCAGCTGATTGACGCAGCATATTGTTACTGGTTGCTAGGTAACGTTAGCTACATCTGGTTCGCGTTTCAGTAATAATGAGCTTTTTTAGATGTACATCTGCAGTCGTCATCCACCGCGCACACACCGATCCAGGCCAGGTTCACACATCTAGTGAGAGGTGAACAGGAAACCAGGAACGGGGACACAAATTACAGCCTTTGTTTCAGGTCTCGACTTCATGTAATATTGAACTGATTTAATAATCAGGTAAATATTAAGTGATCATTTAATGTAAAAAAAGTGAAGAAAACCCAAGATCAGTTAACATTAAATATTTGTAGTATCAGCTCTTTCTGCTCATACAAGACAGTAAAAGCAGGAATAGCAATTAATCATGATTTATATATAAATCTACCATCATCAACTTTGGTAAAGGTACCTTTACCAAGGATGTGTTACGGTGAAGAAGGAGCCAAACACCAGCTGCTGGTTGACAGAACTGGACTGTAAAACCAGACACACCAACCTGTTACTGCCTGGACTGATTACCAGAAAGCCTCTGACTCAACGCCACATACATGATCCCTCATTACAAACTCAACGAGGCTGTGGTAGACCACGCTGAAGGCCAATGTCAAGTCTCAACAAATATGGTACATACCAAGGAGACGCTCTGTCCCCGCCTCTGGTCTGCAAAGACCTGAACCCCCTCAGCCAGTTAACCAACAAGACTGGCTATCAACTCAGGAATGGGACCACCATAAGTCACCTCCTCTACATGGACGACATCCAGCTGCACCAGGATCTACATCAGGGACATCGGAATGTCGTTTGGACTGGAGGAATGTGGCCGGATGGTAACGAAGAGAGGGAAGGTAGTCCATACAGAGGGCATTGCCCTCCCAGAGGGCAGAATAGCGGATGTTGAGGAGCCCTACAAGTACCTTAGCATCCCACAAGCAAACAGCAACCAGGAAGAAGCCACAAGGAAAACTGCCACAGCCACATATCTACATCGAGTAAGGGAGGTCCTGAGAAGTCTGTTCAGTGGTCAGAACAAGATCCAGGCAGCTAACAGCGATGCGCTGCCAGAGATCAGACACCCTGCTGGGATAATAAGCTGCCAAAGGAGGACGTTCAGACCACAGATGTTAAAACATGGAAGCTGTTCACCATGAATGGAGGGTTCCACCCCAAATCCAGAGTCTAGAGGCTTTAGACTAAGCACAAAGAGGGAGGCCGAGGACTAGTGAGCATCAGGGCCGCCATCCAAGATGAAACATCCAAGCTCCATCAATACATCAGGAAGATGGTCCTGAGGGATGAAGCACCGAGTGTCTCAGGCAGCGGAACCTGGAGGAGAATGAAATGTGCCTCACTCTGCTCCTAAATGAGGACCAAGTCTCTAAACAACTCAAAACCCACGACCTGTCCTCTTGATCCTGTTCCCTCTGACATCCTGCAGAGCATTTTACCTACAATCAAACCTGCAGTAACCCATATTATCACCTCCTCTCTTAAATCCGGTGTCTTTCCTTCTGCCTTCAAGCAAGCTCGGGTTACCCGCTGCTGAAGAAACTCACACTCAACCCAGCCCAGGCTGGAAACTACCAGCCGGTCTCACTGCTTCCATTCATGTCTAAACTACTAGAGCGTGCCGTACGGTGTACATTTTAGGACATCCTCGTAGTCAGAGTCAGGTGTCAAGTATCAGGAAAAAGTTGTCAGATGTTAGTGTCAGAGTCAGGAAAAAAGTTGTCGGAGTCAGAAAAAAAGTTGTCAGAGTCGGAGTCAGAAAAAAAGTTGTCAGAGTCGGAGTCAGGAAAAAGTTGTCAGAACGACAGCTATGTCACTAAAATGCGACAACGCTGTACCATACATCACACAGTCCGCGACGAAGGCCAGTCAAACGTCTCAACCACGGGAAACGGTAAGACTGCCTGTTGTTCATTTTGATAATAAAACTTGACAAAAACTAAACAAACAAACGTATGCATAGCACTGTAATAGCATGTAAATGCATATGAATGTTTTTAAATTACAATGTTTGCTCTGTATCTTTATTTAGTTTCAATGATAGTCAGCAGAAAGGTTTAAACACTGCACTCTGAGATTCATGCACAATGAATGGGGGACCCGCTACGATAATAATAATAGCATGGCTCGAAATATGTGCATGCATTACGATTAAACACGCCAATCTGATTTGAGATATACGCCGAATGAATGGGGACCATGTAATGATAACGACTAAAGCTACGATAAAAGCAGTAATTGTAGGCGTCTTTGGCTGTAAATAACCACCTGTAGAGTCAAATAGATGATTTCACAGTGGCATTAATTTATTTTGCTAATAATTCATTGTCAACTACCTATTTCAGAAAATGGAAAAAATAAAACGCTACGAGGAGCTGAGGAGAGAGCTTGACAATGGTAACATTTCTTATCCATCAACAACACCACATTTGTTTAATATTATCACTGCAATGTATATCATTCTTTCAGGCGAAATCACCCAGAAAGGTTTTGACGCCAGAGTCAAAACCCTGCTGTCCAGCGCACAGAGAGAGGGTAAGCTTTTCAGTCAGTTATAAATTCTGATTGTTTAAATGATTTCATAGCCATTTTGAATTTAGGTTATTTCAGCACTTGCTTAGTAACATTTTCATTTTCATTGTAGTTGGTCCATCAGAGACACATGCAGTTTTGAGTAAGAGCAAACCTTTTTACTCTTAAAATTTTGTTGAGTTTGGCATTTTAACACCTTGCTCAGCCCTGTCCTCTGTCATTTGTACACATACAGGGACACACGCATGCCACACACACTCACTCATGCATTGTTACACTATTAAATGAGTTTAAAAAATCATATTTTGGAACCATGTTGGAAACATGGACTGATATATTGAGGTCAGCTAAAATTGTTCCATTTGTCATCAAAACTGAATTAAAAATCCTTTAACTTTTACAGCTGCAGCACAAGTCTTTGAATCAGCCAAAAAGCTGGTAAAAAAAAAACAATTTCCTCTCCGCAGACCGGCTCAAAAGAACTTTTTCAAGGTTTGTGACTAAACTAACAGTCGATGATTTCATACAAACAAATCAAATATACCTACTCGTTTTTTTATTGTGTAACTCTTCCATTTTTAGATAAGAATGACCCCCATGGAGTGGAAGTCAAGGACTAAGTTGTCCTCTGGGAGATTTGTTAAACTGGTTTTAGACGAAGCTCCACCAAGAGTCATCTTTAACGGCCATGAAACTTATGATGACCTGGTCAAAGCTGGAAGGGAGCGTTTCTGGTTGAAAGAAGAGGATAAAGACGGTTATGAATACACACTCTGCCATGCTGATGGCACAAGGTGGTCGAAACAGGAATTTGAGCAGGAGCATCTCACTCTCTCAGAAATCTCCAACCCCTGGAAGCGAACACTTTATATTGGAAAGAAGGAGCTGGGTAAGCAGGGCATAGTTATAGTTAGTATGTTTAACCTTAGAGTAGATTTTAATGTCACATTTTTACTTTTCTTGCAGAGGTTGTGTGTCTTGGGGAGGAGATACCCACCTCTGGTGTGCACCTTTATTTCTTTTCTTAACAATTGCCATGCCAGTATTTAAAATAAGATGTTGCATTAGGTTTGCAATTACATTTCAGAAAGTGCTAACATCCATCCCATTCTTCACCAGCACCAGGTTCATCAGCTGATGATGTCTTAAGAGAACATGAGGTAAAATCCTCCTGTAATCTAACTATGTTTTCTACTGATAAAAATTGAAATGTTTATATCGTGATTGATTATGCTCATACTGTAGGACAGACCCACGTCAGCTCAGTTGAGCGCAGGGCCAGAGAGTGAGCGAGTCAGTGAGGACATAGTAGTAGGGGCAAATGAACTTGTAGGGCCACAGAGTGCAGCAGCAGGAGCATCTGCCGAAGTTGCTCAGTTTGCATCCATGACACCTCCCACTCTCCCATCCTGTAAGCTATGAAAACTTGTGTGTCAAGTTGTTTGAAAATCAGTGCTATTAGTTTTGTTAGAAGAGACACCATTTCAATATAATCCAATTACATGACATTCTTGGTGTACCACACAACACTAATGTTTGTTTTATACTTTTTTTTTCTTTTTACCAAGTATATCTCCCCCGTGTCCCATTTGTGGATGTCTCCTTCATCAAATATGATGAAGACAAGCTACTTGGTGAGGGGAACTTTGGAAAAGTCTATGCTGGCTCCTTTCAGGGCACTCCTGCTGCAGTGAAACGCATCTTATGCACAGAGGGAAAACATGAAGATGATATACAGCATGAAATTCGTGTGTCCTTGTAAGTTACGCTGTCATCTTACTACTCGATGTGCAGACATAAATTTAAAATTTATCTTTAACCTTACAAAGCAAAAAAGGCTGATTGTGGTATTTCACTCCTGTTTCATTAGGAGATTGTCACACCCCAATGTTGTCCGACTCCTGGCAGTTGCCCGCACGGACGCATTCTTCCTGCTGGCAACGGAGTACATTCATGGGGCCACATTGGATGCAGTCCTTCACAAAGTGGATTGTCAGATACAGGTGCTGCTTTTTTTTCTCTAAGATTCCATTTTATTTTTCCTTTTGCTTTCACTTATTTCCCAGTAGAAAATTTTCAATCTAAAGGAGGGAAGGGGGGTTCGTCAAATAGTACACCTGCCAAGAATGAGAAATAATCAATATTTTAGTTAGTTTACTTGTGAAAGAAAGCAGGGTAACCTGCTTGTCTTTACTGTTGAATCTTTTATTCTGGAACTTTGCATGCGCTGTAATCAAACCCTTGAAACTTTGTTTTGGCAGTTTGAAGGAGACGACGGCACATTTGTTGCCCTGGATTTGTCTATGGCTATTGAATATGTTCACAGCCAAAGGGTAGTGCACCAAGACATAAAGCCAGCTAATGTCATGGTAGGCCAACTTCCTTTTATTAACGTTTATCTCAATAAGTAATTGTTAGTCCTTCACATATTGGTCTTTGACAGTCATTCCTCTGGCCCAGCAAAGCACTGCAGTACCCCAGGATTGAACTTACCCTACATCTTTTTTTCCAAAATGTTGTCCCTTTGTTGCAGGTGCACCATCGAACCAAACGTGCCGTGCTAACGGACTGGGGTCTGGCAAATATTCGCGACACTGTCATCCTGCGACAAGGCAGCAGGCAGCTTTCGCATGCTGTCGGACCAACTGGGGGAACACTTCTATACATGGCGCCTGAATGTGTAGTCAAATATCAGGATGCCAGTTTTCAGACTGATGTGTGGTCTCTGGGGGCTACCATTGTTGAGATATTCACTGGGTCCTTCCCATGGACAGTGAGGAAGCAAAAGGAGTTGGCCGCACTCATGGCAGCTGGGACTCCACCACATGCCCTGACCCAACTGGAGGGCAGATGTGATTACTTGCACAGCATTTTTAGTTACAACCCTTCTGAGAGGCCAACAGCCTCTCAGATTGTTGAGTTGATTAAGTCACAAGTAGATTTGCAGAGCCGGTATGGCTACACTTGGTAAACAACCCTTTTTGTTTTCCCTGTTAAAAAAAAAATTTAAAGAGCACTACGTTTGTTTACACTGTACTTCATGTTTTAAATCAACTATATTTGTTTAAAGTCATTGTAAACACTGTTCATTTTCAGGGATATCTAAAAAATTAAATGTGACAATTCCACAATATTAGACGACGACACAGTCTTTTTTTCACACATCTACTTTTATTGTCCTCCCATTTCTGCATGCAAAAATGTGTAGATGTCATTGGCCTCAGCAAATGTTGTTGGTAAGCTAATGGCATGGGTGTCCATGGCTGTGGCAAATTGCACGATGAGCTGGACATATGCAGCCAAACACTCATCTGCCGAACAAGGGAAAGGCTTGCCCCTCAGGATGCTTCCACATATATCCCGAAATGGTTGGTTTGCCACTGTCAGTGGTGCTCCACTCTCACAGATACTTTCGGCAGCATGAGCAAGAAGGTCTGCATCCACAGACCACAACATGTTGGTGTAGCCTGCAGTTAGGGCAGAAAAAAATAGTATTAATATTTTGTCTCAAACTGGGCAAAGATCAGAAAATGTTTCTTACAGCTCTCTTTATTTCGACTTTATTTACATCTTGAATTGTTGATCAATGATTGTAAATACATAATTTTATAGATTGTTGGGAAGTAATTGTATTTAGCACTAGGGTTGCAAAGGAGGAGAAAAAATTTTCAGTAAATTTCAATAAAGTTTCCTTATGAAGTTACGCTAGGTAATTTTGGAACTATTCCAAATTCAAAACTTTTCATGTAAATTCATTGGAATTATTGGGAAAATTATGTGAAGTAACTGGAATTTGGGAATAATTTTAACAAACTACTATATCCAAACATAAACATCAAGATGCTGTTGTTAAAATAAGATAAAAAAAAAAAGCTTTTAAACACTAATGCAATGGTATGTAGTCCACAAGCTCAAGTGTGGCCTCAGTACTCCAGGGTTGAAGAAATTATCACGGCACATGATGGAGGAACGCAGAGTGAATGTAGGGGGTGTGGCCTCAATAGTCCTGCAGTAAGCACTGTTTTGTTTGCATGTGATTGAATAGTATAGATATTCAAGTGTGCTTGTATTGAATCTGGTTGTTGTAGCCACTTTCATGTCCAAAATTAAGGACTGTACATTTTCCACCTGCTGCTGTGCTGTCCCCCACCCAAGAAACCCCCCTGGCGCCATGCAGAACAACCAGACATAGATAAGGTGACATGAAAAAGTTGCATGGTTTATACTTTTTGTAGTTGGACTGAAAAATCTAAAATTGGATTATTTTAGTATTTTGATATAACTTAGAATGACTAACTTTCCACCCAAATTAAATTAAAAAGTAGTTAATTGTTGCTAATGACATACCAGGAGGCGGTGAGGAGTACAGAACGTCAGGCTTCCCAAATGGACCTGGAGCTTTCCGTTGCTTGCGGATGCTGTGATTATTCCACATCATCTGCTCTGTCTTAAGGTCTTCTTGAAGCAGAGGAAGATAAGTGTACTGCAAGCAATTGCTACAGTGATGGCAAAGGGAACAGTCATAATTGGACAGATTTCATTACTGCACAGACTTTATGATTTAGCAGTTCATATCTTCCTTAGTATTGGCTTACATGTGAACAGGGTTATCCAACTCCAGGATGTTGTTGCTCATCATGGTCTAAAAAAGTGTAAAAAACAATGTCATTAAGCCTTCACACATTGTGCTCACATGCATTGCAGTGTCTGCAAAACATTATCATCTTCTATTTCCTGTTTATTTATCAATGACCAAATACCTCAAATGTTGACAGCCATTTTTTTATCCAGGTTTTTTTCAACACACTGTTGAAGAATTCAGCTCTCTAAGACACAGATAAACAAGAACTAAATTTAACCTTCAAGCATTTTTTCTAAAATTGATCCACATTCAAACATTGATCCAAAAAATCTCTATACTTGACTTGACTAACCTGATTGTGCACAGACTTCCCCATTCGAAAACATTCCTTTGCCCTATTTCCTAATCGCCTTAGGTGGAAAGCAACCTGCATCTCACCAACGACGAGGTTCTCCTTTCCTCGGTCACCCCGAATCAAACTGGGACAACCTGTAGAGAGAGAAAGGTGCATTGGCTGTCACAGTCCAACTCTAACAGTATGTGCAATGGAAAATTGGCTCGATGAGCTCATTAAGCCTTGGTCTTAAAAATGTAGTGTTTAGTCAAATGAAAGAGTGCTACATGTGTTTAAATTTAAGTTGAAATTCTCTATGGAAGGCCTGTAAAGGTTATCTTACAAGATCAGGAAATACAAGGCCAAAGGTCCAGAGGTATTGTTGTAGTTAAGGCCAGATGTGACAGGCCAAGGCTAATACTGGAGTGATACATGTGAAAGATGGCGAATGTATACAACCATACACAGAACACCTCCAAAGTCTAGCAAGATCACCTTGATGCAGATGGTGTCTTTTTCAATCTTTTTGCAGTTCAGAGAGGTTTGCGTAAAAAGCAGCTAAGTGGCAGGGTGGCACAGAAGAAGCATTTTCTCGACTCACAGTGGAAAGTAACAACTGATAACTGAGATATTTTTGTAGCCTCAACCCTAAACCAAAATGGTGATCAGTCTTTGTTGTTCGATCACTATAGAGTTGCTTTTAGGACCCTTTGCTGCCTCTCTTCAGAGAAGTGTCACAAAGTTAAACTTGCAGTTTCCCACCTCAAAAACCTTTTCCTGTGCAAATAATAATTTTTACATGCCTTCAAATCGTCATAGTTACAAGGGAGCCTAAACCTTTCACATTTGATTTCATGCCATAACATTAAGAACTACAATACCAAAATGCTCCAACACTTCAACACTTAGATGTCAATATAAAAGAAATGGTAACTGTTGTGATATTTTGTTCAGCAAGAAAGAGTTAACTACCTTGCAACCTCACAGCGGTGCCCAAGTGTTTGCAGACCAGTGTATGTGCAGAGAAATTTGATAAATTCTAGGTTTTAAGGTACATACCCCCCTGTTCCACCACGGCATCATAGAAATATCTTCCGACAAATGCTGGTCTCCTGTTAGATATGCCAACTTTCAACCAAATCACTTTTCTTGAAAATCTGAATTAACAGACAGAAGATATTCAGACCTCTCCGACTGTGAAATTTGATCAAATTACCACATAGGACACAACTAATGCAAGGGAAACTATAATGAAAGCCTCAAATAAAGGGTAAACAAATATTCAATAGCCTTTTGATTAAACAGTACAAAACATTGCAAATCATACCCATCAATACAAAGGTGGATCCACAGTCCAAAGAACTTAAGCTTGTCATTACCTGTTTGGAACCATCAAGACAACAGAAATGTATAAAATTACATTTAAAATACAACAGATGGGCATAATATAATTTGTTATGACCTTAAAAATGTATAACCTAAGGGAAAACAAGATAAAAAAATATGACAAATTCAGTTCCCTACATGCAGCAAAATAAGGTATTTAATTTTACACAACTGTAAGCATGCACTGCAACCAGGTTCTCAGTATAGATGCCAAGATAAAGCTATTCAAGGGAATTAAAGGGGTAAAACATATGTGAATCGACTACATCAGGGGTGCCCAAGTTCGGTCCTCGAGATCTACCATCCTGCAACTTTTAGATGCAACCCTTCTCCAACACGCTTGAATCAAAGGTCATCTGCATAAGGCAAATCGCCGGGTAATGATGGGATCCCTCCTGAATTATATGTCAGGTTTTGGGATCAGCTGGGGCCATTTCTTATGGATATGATTGTTTTCTCCATTGAAAAAGGCAAATTTTCTCGGGATGTTAACACAGCTCTTATTTCACTTCTATTAAAAAGATATAAGGACCCCACTGATTGTTCTAGTTACCGCCCCCTTAGTCTACTAAATTCAGATCTTAAGATCTTTGCCAAACTCCTTGCTCGCCGTCTTGAACGTTACATGCCGTTATTGATTAATCCTGACCAGACAGGCTTTATAAAATCACGACTGGCAACAGACAATGTAAGGCGTCTTCTTCATGTCATTGATGCAGCACCAAACGGAAACACACCTATGTCTGTGTTGTCGCTTGATGCCATGAAAGCCTTTGACCGGCTGGAGTGGTCGTTCCTGTGGTCTGTTTTGGAGGCAATGGGCTTTGGTAAACCCTTTATTGGATTAGTCCAAACCTTATATTCAAATCCCTCAGCCCAGGTGTTAACTGGTCAAATTTTCTCTCCTCCCTTTCCAGTCTCAAGATCTTCTCGCCAGGGCTGCCCGTTAAGCCCTGCTTTATTTGTCCTATCTTTGGAACCATTAGCTCAGCTGATTCGCCAATCCAGTATGATTTCACCCATCACTATTCATAATACGCGGCATCAGCTGTCTTTATATGCGGATGATATATTAATATTTCTAGAGAATTCTGCTCAATCTATGTCACACCTCCTGTCCATCTGTGAGAGGTTTGGAAGTATGTCAGGTTTTAAAATCAACTGGTCGAAATCGTCTCTCCTTCATCTAAATGACTCGGCCAGAATGTCAGTTCTGCCTGTTACGATCCCTATTGTGCAACAATTTACATACTTGGGAATTGAGATTTTCTCTTCTTTAAATCAAATTGTTAAACACAACTACTCTCATCTTCTAAGTAAGGTTCTGAGGGACATGGAGCAATGGAATGGTCTTCCTATATCTATTCGGGCTCAGGTGTCTCTTGTTAAAATGAGTGTTTTGCCTAGGATTAACTTTGTCAGCGCTATGATTCCGCTTCCTCCTCCACCGGACTACTGGAGCAAACTCCAATCTGCAACCTCTAAGTTCATCTGGAACCGAAAGCGACCACGTTTGAAAATGTCTACTTTACAGAGAAGAAGAGAAAATGGTGGCCTAGCCGTTCCTAATTTTAAAATTTATTCATGGGCGTTTGTGCTTAGACCTCTGCTGTCCTGGTTTGACTTACGCCCTGCTGTTCCTTGGCTCACATTAGAAAGCAACATAGTATACCCGTGGGTGCTTAAGGATGTCCCTTTTGTCAGCATATCTAATAAGCAATGTCAGCTTCGATTCGGCCCTATTGTCTCCCACCTTTTACTAACATGGAGGTTAGCTGAATCACACTGTGGTCTCACTTGCAAGTGGCACACCCTTTCTCCAGTATTCAGCAATAAGGCACTCCTGATAGGTGGAAGACCTATCTCTGCCCCACAGTGGGAGCGAAGGGGTGTACACTATCTGAAAGATATCTATGGGGCCTCTGGCCTGCTCTCTTTTTCTGATCTTAAGGATGCATTTGATCTCCCAGCTTCTTCCTTTTTTTTTTATTTGCAGTTAAGATCGGCGCTGAAGGCACATGGTATCCCATTGCAATATTCTTTACCGGTTCACCCTCTCCGAGACCTATTTACTAAGCAGGCTAAAACTACAGGAATGGTATCCAAATTATACAATTTTTTACTGGTAACGGACATCTCCACACTTCCGATAGAGAGGATCTGGAGAAGAGACTGCCCGGATATAGCCGAAAATTTTGATTGGAACAAAGTGTGGTCTAGCACTTATGAGGCATCACGCAACCCAGACCATCAGCAAATTCATTTTAATTTTTTACATAGAACATATCTCACCCCTGTCAAACTTCATCATATTAAAATTATTAATGACCACCTGTGTAGCCTATGTTCTTTAAAAGTGCCAGGCACATTTATTCATATGTACTGGGAATGCCCTCCTGTTGCACAGTTTTGGAGCAATGTTGCATCCAAATTATCTGTTTTGACCCAAGAAACTGTACCTGTCAATATTAGATTAGATTAGATTAGACTTTATTATCTCACAGTGGAGAAATTCACTTGTTACAGCAGCTCTATGCGTCTCTTGGTTCTGAATGACCTGACAACCTTTAATATTTCTAAACTGAAGAAGCGTGTACTCTTTGCCGGCCTTACAGCAGCCAAGAAAATGATTGCCACACGTTGGAAGGCACCTTATTCTCTCAGTACATCAGCTTGGATTCTCTCTTTTCTGGATGTTGTGTTTATGGAACTTTCAACCGCCAGAATTAATGGTGCTAATGACAGCACTCTTAACATCTGGCGTTGCACTGCTGACTCCCTGAAAAACATGTTGTAAGATTTTCATTTCATAACAGTATCACTGTTATTCTTGTCATTAGATGTAAAGTCCCCCCCTCCACCAAATTGTTATTATTATTGTTTATTATTATTGTTATTATCATTATTATTTTTGTGTGTGTGTATATGTGTGTGTGCGTACATCTGCATAGGTTTTTTTTTTTTTTTTTTTGTCTGTCTTGTGGATGTGTGTCTTTCTGTCAAGGTGTTCATTTGATGCATAAATATGCTGTTTTCCCATGATACGTTCCATGTCCTGGACCAATGTATGTTTGTAGAAACTGGGATCTGTTTGTTTCTTTCTTTGATAAAAGTTAATAAAAATTTGATCGCAAAAAAAAAAAGGTCATCTGCATGTCATTCAGCTCTGCAGAGGCCTGGTAACGAGCCAGTCATTTGAATCAGGTGTGTTGGAGAAGGGTTGCATCTAAAAGTTGCAGGATGGTAGATCTCGAGGACCGGATTTGGGCACCCCTGGACTACATCAACCACAATGGATGAAATAGTTAACATGTTTGCCATTAAATGCTCTCCTTTTAAAGTCACAACACATACCATCAATGTGCCAAGTGTCATTTGGGCCACGGCTAATGTAGTTCCTACGTGGGATTTTTTTCTGGCCAGGGTATCTTCTTCGAAGACCACTGGCATCCAGATTTCTCATGGCATCTGCAACATCCCCTCTTCAAAAACCAGGAGTAATAAATCAAGGCTTTGTATTTGTCAGTTGCATCCTTGTTACGTGGGGCTGTGTTGCTAGCACTGGTAGTACTGTTAATGTTAAAGTCAAGAAGACATAGATGCAACTCTTTTGCAAAAGAAGGATGAACCAAAAAGTACTTTTTCCTGTTGTGGTGCCCAAACACATGTTCAATCAGTTCAATAAACCTCATATCCCTATTGAAACGGCACTTGTGTCCATGAAGTATTATGTGTAACAAAATAATGTTGCTGATCCAAACACACAAGTTTGAAATAAAATTAATGTTAATCATCAGAATTGGCAAAACCTTTGAACCTGACTATCTCAGTCATGGCATGGTGAAAGGGTGTAATAGATTTAAAGAAAATCATTATGACTAATTTTGCCTGCAATAATGGTAAAATCAGTATATGGATTATTTACCTCTCAAAAAATACACAGTGCATGGAAAGAAAAACAAAATACACTGACTCCAACCTGTAGCAGGGCTGTATTCCCCTGACATCACGGACACGCTGCAGTATTGCCCTTATGCCTTGATCAGGACTGCCCTTTTTCATCTCACTCTGAAAAAGAGGACACGACAATGCCGGTTCAGTGTATTGGAGTCTCCAGTTAATACTACCATATTTATCATCCCATTAAGTTACCCAGTGTTTGAACATTATGAGTGCATGGGTGTTAAACCACAAGCTGTACAAAGACATAATTATAGACCAAGCAAAATAATGGTTTACCTCTACAGCTTTCTGAATTTCAAAAAAAGGACGCTGAAGACCTCTTCGTCTTAGCCCAAGTTCTTTCAAAAGCCGTCTTAGGTGTCTCGCACTTTAAGGTGACATATCAACAGCAATACAAAAGGTATGTTGCCATAAATAAAAAAACCTGCTACAATACCTTTATTATGCAAACATTGTGTCTATGCTATGTCTATGCTCTCTTTACTGACCTGATTTTCACTCCATTTGACATCAGCATGCCAAGAATTTCTCTCTGTTTGAGTCCTTTTTGAAACAATGATGCTATCATTGCATCTTAAAAAAAGGTGAACGATAGATTTGTGAAGTATCAACACTGACAAATACAATTACATTTGTGATTTCGTCTTTGGGCATATATTATATTATTGAGCATACCTCTGCTCTCAGCTGATGTGTCTGCTTTGAAGACTTGTGCTGTCCCTGTAACAATTCAATGAATATTGATTAACTCTTGAAGACAAATGGGGCATTTAGAGTTTTTTTTTTGTTGTTTGTTTTTTAATAACTGATGACAATTCAACAGTCCATGTTGTCAACATGGTTAGTTGACAGCTTACCCTCTCTCTGTGCGCTGGACAGCAGGGTTTTGACTCTGGCGTCAAAACCTTTCTGGGTGATTTCGCCTGAAAGAATGATATACATTGCAGTGATAATATTAAACAAATGTGGTGTTGTTGATGGATAAGAAATGTTACCATTGTCAAGCTCTCTCCTCAGCTCCTCGTAGCGTTTTATTTTTTCCATTTTCTGAAATAGGTAGTTGACAATGAATTATTAGCAAAATAAATTAATGCCACTGTGAAATCATCTATTTGACTCTACAGGTGGTTATTTACAGCCAAAGACGCCTACAATTACTGCTTTTATCGTAGCTTTAGTCGTTATCATTACATGGTCCCCATTCATTCGGCGTATATCTCAAATCAGATTGGCGTGTTTAATCGTAATGCATGCACATATTTCGAGCCATGCTATTATTATTATCGTAGCGGGTCCCCCATTCATTGTGCATGAATCTCAGAGTGCAGTGTTTAAACCTTTCTGCTGACTATCATTGAAACTAAATAAAGATACAGAGCAAACATTGTAATTTAAAAACATTCATATGCATTTACATGCTATTACAGTGCTATGCATACGTTTGTTTGTTTAGTTTTTGTCAAGTTTTATTATCAAAATGAACAACAGGCAGTCTTACCGTTTCCCGTGGTTGAGACGTTTGACTGGCCTTCGTCGCGGACTGTGTGATGTATGGTACAGCGTTGTCGCATTTTAGTGACATAGCTGTCGTTCTGACAACTTTTTTTCCGACGACTTTTTCCTGACTCCGACTCTGACAACTTTTTTTCTGACTCCGACTCTGACAACTTTTTTTCTGACTCTGACTCTGACAACTTTTTTTCTGACTCCGACAACTTTTTTCCTGACTCTGACACTAACATCTGACAACTTTTTCCTGATACTTGACACCTGACTCTGACTACGAGGATGTCCTAAAATGTACACCGTACTGCCGTCTTCAGTCAGGTCTCACAGTTCCTCCAAGACAACAACCTGTTAGATCCATATCAGTCTGGCTATAGGCAAGGCCGCTCTACTGAATCAGTCCAGCCAGTCCTTCCTTACCGCCACAGATAAGCGTGCAGCTTGACTCCATCACGCTTGTGTCTACGTCTTCTACCAGAAATCTTGGTGTCATGGTAGACAACCAGCTGACCTTTAAGGACCATGTTGCCTCGGTCTAGCTCTCTACAACTTTACATTTTTTTATTCTTTTATCTTTTTTTTAACAAAGAAAGTATATAAAGTATGTCCTTGTAAAAGGAAAACTTAAAGATGGTCTAAAAAGGGTCTATAACCAGTGGTCACTAACTGTAGACAAACTGGGATCTATTCTCCAAGTATCCAGGAGATAGCCACACCCCTGATTCCATATCTACACATTTTAAGTAATAATTAATGGTTAACTGTATGGAAAGCTTTGGTTAGATCTAAGAACACCCTATAAGATGCTGTTTGTTGTCAATGCATCAGATATTTTTCCACTAGATCAGGAAGTACCAGTCGTATTCCTACCAGGTCTGAACCCATGTTGTTGTTCACAGAGAATATCATGTTTGACTAGAAAATCGTAGAAGCTATCATTAAATATTTCTCCAGTATTTTTGAAAATTGTGATAAAAGTGTGAAAAGAGACATCATGTTTGTCCCAGCCTTTGAAATCAGGATAAAGAACTGGTTCCAGATGTGTGCGGTGGTTTGGCTGTTTACTAGATTTATATAAATACTGACGTCCAGTCCAGTCTGCTGAGCTTTTATTTTACATTTTTAACTATTGTTCATTTGTTCCCTGTATAAATACAGTTTTATCTAAATTTATTTTACCTACAATTTGATTACATCATCTTGATAAGAAATTATCTCTTTTGCCAAATTTGGCCGAATAATTTGTTAAATTAATTTGCAACATCATTAGATTGATTTTATTTTTTATTTTGTTGTAAAAAATAATTAAAGTAGAAGTATGACAGCTCTTTTTATTTTCTCATTTAATACACACCAAGTATTCTTAATATTTGAAGTGTTTTCTTCCAGTATATTATTCTAATCATTTATTTTACTAGAGCACATAATGCTTATTAACTTATTCTTATAACTTTTATATGTTTGTCCTGAGTTCTTTTTTTCAGGAAATTTTTGAACAACTTATTTTTTCTTAGTACAAACATCTTGAACACAACTGATTTTTCAGCTGATTTATTTTTCTTTAGCTTGTGGAGTAAAGGGCTTTTTTTCTTAAAGGTTAATAATGATTCAGAAAACTCTCATAAGCCATGTTTACATCCTCAACATGAACTTCATCCAGGTATAATTAAATCAGCTTTAAATGTTTTTACTAATTCTCGAGTTTTTTTGTCTTGAAGCTCCAGTAGTTTAACTTTTGGTAACTTTTCTGTACGATTGTAAAAACGGGTAAATGTTCGGTTCTGTCAGCCATTAGAAGTCACCGTAACACATCAGTATGTAGCGATAGTGTAGCGACAACATATCATCACTATATTATCAATATATTATCAATATATTATCAATATAACATCAATATATCATCAATATATTATCGATATATTATCAATATATCATCAATATAACATCAACATATTATCAATATATCATCAATATATCATCAATATATTATCGATATATTATCATTATAACATCAATATATCATCAATATATTATCAATATATTATCAATATATCATCAATATATTATCAATATATCATAAAAATATCATTATCAATATAACATCAATATATTATCGATATATTATCAATATATTATCAATATCACATCAATATATTATCGATATGTTATCAATATATTATCAATATAACATCGATATATTATCAATATAACATCAATATATTATCAATATATCATAAAAATATCATCAATATATTATCAATATCACATCAATATATTATCGATATGTTATCAATATATTATCAATATCACATCAATATATTATCGATATATTATCAATATATTATCAATGTAACATCAAGATAACATCACTATATCATCAGTATAACAGTGATATATTATCAATATATTATCAATATAACATCAATAAATTATCAATATATCATCAAAATATCATCAATATATTATCAATATAACATCAATATATTATCGATATATCATCAATATCACATCAATATATTATCGATATATTATCAATATATTATCGATATAACATCAATATATCATCAATATATCATCAAAATATCATCAATATATTATCAATATAACATCAATATATTATCAATATATCATCAATATATCATTGATATATCATCAATATAACATCAATATATTATCGATATATTATCAATATATTATTAATATAACATCAATATATCATCAATATATTATCAGTATAACATCAATATATTATCAATATATTATCAATATAACATCAATAAATTATCAATATATCATCAAAATATCATCAATATATTATCAATATAACATCAATATATTATCGATATATTATCAATATATTATCAATGTATTATCAATATATTATCAATATAACATCAGTATATTATCAATATATCATCAATATTTCATCAATATATCATCGATATATTATCGATATATTATCAATATAACATCAATATAACATCAATATATTGTCAATATAACATCAATATATCATCAATATATTATCGATATATTATCAATATATCATCAATATAACATCAACATATTATCAATATATCATCAATATATCATCAATATATTATCGATATATTATCATTATAACATCAATATATCATCAATATATTATCAATATATCATAAAAATATCAATATATTATCAATATATCATCAATATATCATCGATATATTATCGATGTATTATCAATATAACATCAATATAACATCAATATATGGATGGATGGATGGATGGATGGATGCTGCTCACCGCTTTACTTGGAAGGTTTTGATAGAACTTCATCTCTACTTGTGAAGAACATATTAAATCTTTCGATTTGAAACATGAAGTTTCTTCATGAAGCCAGAAAATGCTGCTGCAGTAAATTTAGTTTTTGAATAATCGAGTTTAGATTAAAATGTGTAACTGATATTTTGTCTTTTGTAATCAGATTACTTTCAGACTGGTCTGACAACATTCACACTGAGGACGTCGTGTAGGATAGAAATGTCTCTGGATCATTTAGGGTATCCTGATATTTAAACTCTGTGTAGTCGAACATTTGAAACTAAACTTTCATAACTTGCGTCACCAGTTTGTCCTGTTGAGGACTCTGGTCCATCCAGAGTTTTTGTCCTGCTGAGGACTCTGGTCCATCCAGAGTTTTTGTCCTGCTGAGGACTCTGGTCCATCCAGAGTCTTAGCAGGTCTTATTTTTATTTATAGTGGGTAGTCTTCATCATCTCGGTGATAACCACGAATTTTACCTGCTCTGGGTTCCGTTCAGCTTCATCAAATCTTCGCAGGTTCTTGTCTAGGTGTCACCAATCTTCTCTCTTCTCAGGTTCCTGGCTTTCCTAGATTTCAGAATTTTTTTCTAAGGCTCATTCACATAGACACTTTCAGTGTTTTAGCTTTTCTCAGCACCTCCATGCTGTGTTTCCTGCTAGCAAGCCTGATGGGAATAATTGGCTTTTTGCTGTTTTTTGAGCCAAAGTATGACAAGCAGCAACATCTTTACTGTCTGTCGTGATGCTCTGCTGGTAAAGAACTTGATTTCCTGATCTTCCAATGAAGAAGTATCTGGATTTAGAGCAGGAGGTTTCCGGTCTTCTCCCCGGTCACCGGCTGCAGCCTGAGCGTTAGTGCCATGTATTTCAAGCCCTGATATCAGGAGGTCATCCATCCTTGAATCCTGCTCCAAGTCATTAATTCTTCGTTCCAGTTGTTCATTATTTTCCTTTTCTTGCCTTAAAGTTTTGAGTTGTTTGATCTCATCTAGTGCTTCTTGTAGGCCTCTCTGTTGTTTTGCCACTGTAGTTATTTCTTGTGACATAAGATCCAAAGATTTCTTTATGTCCTCCAGATCTTCAGCCAGTTTCCCTGTGGGCATTGACTACTGCACCTCCTTACTGGCTGGCCTGCCTGCATGCTCAGTTAAACCTCTGCAGATGATCCAGAACGCAGCAGCACGTCTGGTCTTCAACCAGCCCAAAAGAGCTCATGTCACTCCGCTGCTAATCGCTCTCCACTGGCTTCCAGTTGCAGCGCATCAGATTCAAAGCTCTGCTTCTGGCTTACAAAACAATAACCCAAACGGCTCCGGTCTACCTCCACTCCTTAATCCAGGGCTACACTCCCTCTCCACAGTTACGCTCTAACAGTGAAAGACGCCTAGTGCTCCCACCACAAGGTGGCGCCACATCAGTAGCTAGACTCTTCTCCTCTGTTGTTCTCCGGTGGTGGAACCATCTACCAAACCAGGCAGGACTCCGGGTGCAGTCTGTGCAAAGAGGCCCCAGAAACAATCCAGCTCCTCACAGCAGGGTGTAAGATGCTGGCAGGTAAAGAATACATGGAACGCCGGCATAGTGTCCAGAAACACATGAGCAGCATATGGACTGGAGGCCGCTAGGTCACACTGGAAACACCTCCTGTTCTCTGCAAGCTGACCAGAATTCATTCTGTTAATATTACTTCTGTCAGGCAGAGTAATCTTATTACTGTCTGCAGTTACATGAGGTGATGCAAGATGTCCCATTCTGTCTCCTAGCAACAGTAACCATGGTTGTGTTACCATGGCTCAGCAGGACTCTTAATCATCAGGAAACCTGAAATGAGTGTGAGCTGAGGAGCATGTGGCTGGTTAGTAACGAGGACCCTGGAGACGGCACACGGCCCTGCGGTGCGTCGTGGAGGATGAAGATTAAATCTGACCTGGTCGCTACCATCAGTCCACATATTTTAGTATCCGCAAGATCAGTCACTCCAAGGTGGAACATCCTCCAGGATGAGGTCTGGACTCTGTAGATCCGGGTTATTCCTGGACCGAACCTGCTGGGACGTCCACTCCTGGACGATCATCAGCTGTCTGGAAGGTTAAATGTCTCTCTGTAGGATGATGGACTCCAGGAGGTCTGGAAATGATCGGACCTTCCCAGACTTGCACACACAGATCCCAAAGACGGATATCGATGTTGAGGTTTTAGTTTCTTCCTGGTGCCTCATCATGAATGTTTCCTGTTAATATTTTTATTAAATATTAAAAACTGTCCTGATTACCAACAGCTGCTTCTCTGAGACCATTCTGATGTCTTTCCTCCTTGGCATCATGTTGACACACCTGGATTACCCTGAAGCTTTTCTAGAGCAGCTCACACTGACGATCAAAGGATCAAGTTATTGATCAGCAGCTGCTGGCTGACCCTCTGATGATGCAGCAGAGTGTGATGGTGTGTGTCTGTGTGCAGGTCTGCCATGCCGCTGGTGAAGCGGATCATCGAGCCCCGGTACCTGTGCCGTGGCGCTCTACCTGACGGGGTCGCCAGTGAGCTGGAATGCGTCACCAACAGCACGCTGGCCGCCGTCATCAAGCAGCTGGGAGGCCTCAGTGAGTAGGTTGTCCTGGTCCAACGTTTCTGGATCAGAACTTCAGTAAGAACCTGGTCTTGCTACCGCAGCTTCTATCTGATGACGTGTTTCCTGTTGGTGGCGGGCAGGTCGTCATGCGGAGGACATCTTCACTGAGCTGTTCATGGAGGCGAACAGCTTCTACCTGCGGATGAACAACCTGCAGGAGAGGGTGGACCTGCTGGCGGTGAAGGTCACTCAGCTGGACTCCACCGTGGAGGAAGGTGGGTAACTGTCTCTCATCAGGACCACCCAGAGCAGCCCATCCTCATCCATAAAAGCTGCTACAGACTGGTTTATACTGGGATTAAAAGCTGTTACAGACTGGTTTATACTGGGATTAAAAGCTGCTACAGACTGTTTTATACTGGGATTAAAAACTGCTACAGACTGGTTTATACTGGGATTAAAAGCTGTTACAGACTGGTTTATACTGGGATTAAAAGCTGCTACAGACTGTTTTATACTGGGATTAAAAACTGCTACACACTGGTTTATACTGGGATTAAAAGCTGCTACAGACTGTTTTATACTGGGATTAAAAGCTGCTACAGACTGTTTTATACTGGGATTAAAAACTGCTACAGACTGGTTTATACTGGGATTAAAAGCTGTTACAGACTGGTTTATACTGGGATTAAAAGCTGTTACAGACTGGTTTATACTGGGATTAAAAGCTGTTACAGACTGGTTTATACTGGGATTAAAAGCTGCTACAGACTGGTTTATACTGGGATTAAAAGCTGTTACAGACTGGTTTATACTGGGATTAAAAGCTGTTACAGACTGGTTTATACTGGGATTAAAAGCTGCTACAGACTGTTTTATACTGGGATTAAAAACTGCTACAGACTGGTTTATACTGGGATTAAAAGCTGTTACAGACTGGTTTATACTGGGATTAAAAGCTGCTACAGACTGTTTTATACTGGGATTAAAAACTGCTACACACTGGTTTATACTGGGATTAAAAGCTGCTACAGACTGTTTTATACTGGGATTAAAAGCTGCTACAGACTGTTTTATACTGGGATTAAAAACTGCTACAGACTGGTTTATACTGGGATTAAAAGCTGTTACAGACTGGTTTATACTGGGATTAAAAGCTGTTACAGACTGGTTTATACTGGGATTAAAAGCTGTTACAGACTGGTTTATACTGGGATTAAAAGTTGCTACAGACTGGCTTATACTGGGATTAAAAACTGCTACAGACTGGTTTATACTGGGATTAAAAGCTGTTACAGACTGGTTTATACTGGGATTAAAAGCTGCTACAGACTGGTTTATACTGGGATTAAAAGCTGCTACAGACTGGTTTATACTGGGATTAAAAGCTGTTACAGACTGGTTTATACTGGGATTAAAAGCTGCTACAGACTGGTTTATACTGGGATTAAAAGCTGTTACAGACTGGTTTATACTGGGATTAAAAGTTGCTACAGACTGGCTTATACTGGGATTAAAAACTGCTACAGACTGGTTTATACTGGGATTAAAAGCTGTTACAGACTGGTTTATACTGGGATTAAAAGCTGCTACAGACTGGTTTATACTGGGATTAAAAGCTGCTACAGACTGGCTTATACTGGGATTAAAAGCTGCTACAGACTGGCTTATACTGGGATTAAAAGCTGCTACAGACTGGCTTATACTGGGATTAAAAGCTGCTACAGACTGGTTTATACTGGGATTAAAAGCTGCTACAGACTGGTTTATACTGGGATTAAAAGCTGCTACAGACTGGCTTATACTGGGATTAAAAGCTGCTACAGACTGGCTTATACTGGGATTAAAAGCTGCTACAGACTGGCTTATACTGGGATTAAAAGCTGCTACAGACTGGCTTATACTGGGATTAAAAGCTGCTACAGACTGGTTTATACTGGGATTAAAAGCTGCTACAGACTGGTTTATACTGGGATTAAAAGCTGCTACAGACTGGCTTATACTGGGATTAAAAGCTGCTACAGACTGGTTTATACTGGGATTAAAAGCTGCTACAGACTGGTTTATACTGGGATTAAAAGCTGCTACAGACTGGTTTATACTGGGATTAAAAGCTGTTACAGACTGGCTTATACTGGGATTAAAAGCTGCTACAGACTGGTTTATACTGGGATTAAAAGCTGCTACAGACTGGTTTATACTGGGATTAAAAGCTGCTACAGACTGGCTTATACTGGGATTAAAAGCTGCTACAGACTGGCTTATACTGGGATTAAAAGCTGCTACAGACTGGCTTATACTGGGATTAAAAGCTGCTACAGACTGGTTTATACTGGGAAGCTCCAGAAGCTTCCATCTAGTTGCTGACAGCTGATTCTGTTGTTCAGTTTCTCTGCAGGACATCAACATGAGGAAGGCTTTCAGGAGTAGCACCATCCAGGATCAGCAGGTGGTGTCACGGAGCTCCATCCTCAACCCGGTGCTGGAGATGTACCAGCACTGTGACAAGCCTCCACCCCTAAACATCCTGACCCCCTACAGGTCAGTTTACCCCCCCCCACCCCCCCCCCCACACACACAGCTCAGTTTAACCAACGATTCCTGTGTCTTCCAGGGACGATAAGAAGGACGGTCTGAAGTTCTACACCGATCCATCTTATTTCTTCAACCTGTGGAAGGAGAAGATGCTGCAGGCCACCGAGAACAAACGCAAGGAGAAAAGACGACACAAGGTCCTTCTACACCTCCATCATCATCCATCCATCCATCCATCCATCCATCCATCCATCCATCCATCCACTGTGTTTCTTTGTTTCCAGGAGCAGAAGCATGTGGAGGAGTCTTCAGGACGGGATGTGAAGAAGGTGAGTTTCTGGATCACAGAAATCTGGAGAGAAACTTCTGAAATTTTCAGGAGTTTCCACTTTCTGTCTGAAGCTCCGAATAAAATAAAATCAGAGTTGCAGCTTTGTGTTTAGCAAGCAGCTGATGTGGTTCCTGGTAGGTTCCTGTAGTACCACATGACTTACAGGAAGTTAAGCCGTGTAAAAGAAACAGGAGACATTTCAGCACCACAGAAGAAGACTTTGACAAACTTACTTGCTGTTGCTGGAAATTAGTGATTGAGAAGATGAGATGGAGTCTACACAGACTGCCATCATTTCATTTTGTTAGAGACAAGCATAACTGACATAACCTGTTAACTTGTTTAACTGACTGTAAACTAGTTTGACCTAGTTTTAGTCCTGTAGACTAGTTATAAGTGGTGTTTATGTCTGGCCGGTAACCTGCTGGTCGCTCTCATCATGTGACCCGTCCTCGCACCAGGTTCGTAAAGCTCGGAACCGGCGGCAGGAGTGGAACCTGATGGCGTATGACAAGGAGCTCCGCCCAGATGCTCGCATGACGCCGTCTCCTTACCACACCTCTGATGGCTCCATCTCACCTGACAGGTAAGCACATCTCATCTCTTCACACACTTCAAAAGAACCCTCAGAACCCCCTCCCCCTCCCCCCACAGGTCAGGGACATCAGATGACCCCCCCAGTCCACACCATCTCCCCGGCCATGATGGGAAGGACCATGTCACCATGGCTACCAGTAGCAGCGGTCAGACTCAGTCATTGGACCGCGGCCTTCGACCCACCTCTGCATCCTCCTCGGTCACCGTGGCGACAGCCCGGCAGCACTCTCTGGGACGCAACCAGCCGCATCATCACCACCACCCGCCGCCGCTGCCTGGCTCAGCCAATCAGAACGGAGCACGGAGCACCACTGCCAAGGAGGCCAAGTACACACATCCACACACGTACATATACACACACACACATGCACAGTCGCTGCTAACTTCGCCATTTCTCTGCAGCGACAGTCAGATCCCACCGGCTCCCCCGCTGCCCCCTCCGCTCGTCTTGTCGGCAGGACAGATGGGGTTTCCCAGCAACGCCCTCAATGCTGCCATGGCAACACCACTGCACCCTGCAGCTGGTGCTGGTAACCAAGGTAACAGAGATCAGGCTTTAAACATGACAGCACCTGGTCCAACTGGACTCAAAAGCGGTCTGACTATCACTTAATTATGACGTCCCAGCTTGTTTGAATTCATGCTTGTGTTGTTCTTACTCTCAAATGTAAGTCGCTTTGGATAAAAGCGTCTGCTAAATGACTGTAGAATAGAATAGAATAGAAACATAAACAAAACATCAGCTGATAGACTGACCGACCAATCACATCCCCTTTTCTGTCTGCAGGTGGTTTCCTCTCTTGCCCTTACAGCCCCTCCCCTGCCCCTCCTCCCCCTGCCAACTATGTCCCCTCCCGCCCCCCAGGCCAGGCCCCGCCCTCAACAGCTGCAGCACCGCCGTTGCCCCCGACCACAGATGGCAAGAAGTCATCTGGGAGTCTAAACGTGCCGATGAACGACGCCCGCAGCGACTTGCTGGCGGCCATACGCCGAGGTGAGTTCCTTTACTGGTCTGTCCTGGTCTGTCCTGGTCTGTCCTAGCCTAACTGGTCTGTCTGGTGTGCAGGGATCCAGCTCAGGAAGGTCCAGGAGCAGCGTGAGCAGGAGGAAGCCAAGAAGCGAGAGCCCGCAGGAAACGACGTGGCCACCATCTTGTCTCGGCGCATCGCCGTGGAGTACAGCGAATCAGAGGAGGAGTCTGAGCCCGAGGACCAGGAGTGGTCTGACTGAGGATCCCGGATCAGTCCAGAAACTGTTCCTGATGACAACACCCAGAGCCAGAGCCAGAACCAGACCCAGAACCAGAACCAGAACCAGAGCCAAAGCCAGAGCCAGAGCCAGAGCCAGAACAGGAACCAGAACCAGACCCAGACCCAGACCCAGAGCCAGAACCAAAACCAGACCGAGAGCCAGAACCAGAACCAGTATGGAACTGAACTCAATGATGAACCATTGTTTGAGTTCATTATTGTGATCCTCATCCCACAGTCTGGATCTGGGTCTGGATCTGGATCCGGAGATGCTAATGTAACATTCAGGAGGGGGCGTGTCTTTCCTGTCCGCTCCTCTGTGATTGGCTGTAGATAATTTTTGTTTAGTTGGCGTGTTTTGACGTGATTCTGTGATGTGCATGTTGATGAAACCGTGTAATGAAAAACTTTATTGATAAAATGACGAGTCGTGACGACTTACTGAAGCTGTCGTATAAAAACAGCTGATTGGTTAATTGATCGGGTTAATCAGCGTTAATCTGATCCGTTGCAAACAGGAAGTTTTTTTTACTTATTTGCTGCTAAATGAAGAAAAAGTCTTTAACGTTCAGTGGTGATTTTTCACGTTTCGTTGTGCTGGTTTTATTTTCTGGTTTTAGTGTTGGATGTGATTTTCTGGGTTTAATAAATGTCACAACAAAGTCTCCAGTTTTCTTTCCTTCATGCTGACCAACATCCCACTGATGTATAGTTTATCTCTTTTATTCGCTCATTAATTTTTATTTTATCTATTTATTTTATTCATCTGACTTTTTCTCCTGGTTTATCCTCTGCTTAGTTTTTCTACTGTTGTAAATAAAATAAGGTGTTAAGGGGTTGAAGAAGTTTAACTGTCCTTCATGTAGAAAACCTTCAGCGTGCTTGACATAAAACATGAACGTTGCAGCGGCTGGAAAAGGATATTAAAGAAAAATTTAAAGAAACAGTTCAAATGAAACAAGAAAAAACTTTTTTTTTTTTAAAAGAAGGCAAATAATAGAAAAGTTTTAAAACTTAAACTTTTAGTGGACGTGTGGTAACCAGGTAAGCTCTGGTTAGGAGGTAAACGGTTGTCGCCACTTTCAGGAACAAAATAAGCTCCTCGGGGCCATTTTTTTTCCTGAAAGAGGAAAAAAACTAAACTAAAACACTTTAACTTTATCTGCTTATTCAAAAGTGAAAAAAGGAAGTTGAAAACATTCCTGCGGAGACCTGGATCTCTAGCGAAGCCGACTACAGGAGGCAGATGCAGGGAAAACAGGAAGCTTCCAGATTAATACGAGCGTGCACTCGTCCCACGACTGCTTCCATTTATAAATCACAACCAACTCTAAAGTTGGTGCATGTGAGGGAGCGTCTTGCCCCGCCCACATGGTGGCTATAAAAGGTCAGGTGACCGCCTGTAATAAATATTCATCACATCATTTCCATGATGGCTCAGGAGGAAAACGAGGGAAGAAGAGGAATTCTTTGGAATGTGCGACGGAGATCCTGATGGACCATGTTGGAAAACTAGAGCAGGTTTTATCTGGTGGGGACGGCGTGGTCAATCCCAGGTCAGAAAGGTGGAGGAGGGCAGCAGGTGGAGATGCTGTCAACGTCGTGTCAGAGGAAGACTCCAGAGAGGAAGATCATTTATTCCTTTGTTTTCATCTAGAAAATGAACATGTACAGATACACCTGAGTCTGGTAGCAGTTTATTTAGTGTAAATAATATTTCTTTCTAGTTCCTGGTGTTCCAGCTGGGTGGGTGGGGCTGCAGCTGTGGGTGGAGAGGGTGAGGTCAGAGACTCCACCCAACACCGCAGCAGCCGTGTCCTCAGAGAAAGTCCTGCAGGTGCAGAGGGAACCATCACCGCTATTAACCAGGTGGACAAGGAGCTGCAGGAGATCAGGTCTGGAGGGAAACTAGGACGCCACTAAAAAGTTTTGTGGAGAAATAAAAACTCCTCTACGTGTTTCCTAAGTGTTGCATCACTTCTAGACCTCCAGCCTCCAGTCTGGTCCCGCTCTGCTGGGTCTAGAATGAATGACTGGAGCTACTTTCCACCTGTTCTTTCGCCTTATTTAGCTGGATGGATTTTCTAACACGGATGTTTTGTTTCACAATGTCAATTTGGGCGGCGATACCAACAGTTTTAAGAAGAGGTGTGAGACTTGGGTCCACTAAAGCCTATGATTGGCTAAATTTATTAAATCTCTTAACCACAACCAACATCACCTTCTGAAGAGCAACTAAAGGCTTCGATACCCTCCTGCTGCCTGCTGCAGGTAATTAGCTGGAACAACCTGTTGAGGTGGGACTAGATCAGGGCTACTCAATTCAGTCCTATGAGGGCCGCAATCCAGCAGGTTTTCCATGTATCCCTGCACCAACACACCTGAGTCAAATTAATGAGTTATTGTGTAGAACCTGATTGGCTGTTAGAGCCACCTAATTGGTGGGACCAATTAGGTGGCTCGGTAGGACCGAATTGAGTAGCCCTGGCCTAGACTATACAAGCTCAAAAGTATCCACAGAAATGTCTACTTAAAATAACATCTGTAAAGCGAAAACCATGAATAAATATTTACATATATACATACTTCGTCATAATAACATTTAAACTACCCCATTTAACACCCCCCCAACAAGGAGAGTTGAGTGCTGCCTTTCATTTCTTCAGCTTATTTTACACAACTAGAAATAGAACAAAGTAAAAATAAGTGTGAAAATGTTGTTAAATGTTAAAATACTAAAGTTTTTACACAGGCAGGAGGGCCAGCCCCCCCTGAATGTGCTTCATCTCTGCTGATCTTTCCAGTTTGTCCTGGAAGTGCTGGTCTCCATCACACACCATAACATGTTAAATTAGATTAAACATCTTTTCCCTTTTTCCTGAACATCCTGCTTTTCCCCGAGCGTGGCTCTTAGGATTAATATGGAATGTGTCTTAATTCATTTCTACAAACAGCTTTATCTAACACATGGTGTGAAAGGTAACAGAAAGGTAACAAACGTCTCACATTTCAAACCATCTCTGGTTTTATTCTGGACCGGTGGTGTCGCCGTTTCTCCAGATTTTGTGCGTACGACAGCTCAAAGTAGCCTGGTCTCCCACTGGGTCTGGTCTTTATAAATCCCAGGAGTAGAACTGGCGAGCGCCGGCTGTAGAAAGGAGGCAGCAGAAGAACTGGACCTGCAGGGGGCGGCAGAGATGCAGCAGCTCATTTAACCTGCAGGGGGCGGCAGAGTTGCAGCAGCTCATTTAACCTGCAGGGGGCGGCAGAGTTGCAGCAGCTCATTTAACCTGCAGGGGGCGGCAGAGATGCAGCAGCTCATTTAACCTGCAGGGGGCGGCAGAGTTGCAGCAGCTCATTTCCCACGAAGAAGAACGTGAACAACTCCTTGGAGAAAAGCGAGGGAACAAGGACCGGATTCTAGATCCTGGCGGACTCGCTGACTCCGATCCGGACTCAGCTTCAGACAGACCACATTAACAGGCGCGTGCCTTCCGACTGGAGCCGTTTCTCATCCCGGAAGTTCCTCCGTGCAGCCCGGTGGTCTGCGCTTTTATAGGCAGGTCACACTGAAATTTAATATTAACGTCAGAGTTTAACATGTTTAATCTCGGTCGGCATCCAGTCACATCTCTGTCATAGAAATCTACACGTAGATGCGCCTCTGACGCTGCTGTCCATAGGAACGATGCGTCAACGCGGCCGCCATCTTGGGCTGCGTCTACTTCCTGCATTAGTCAACAGAGACAGAAGTCCATCAGTGATTAAAATCACCATAACTCGCTGAAATTTCAACCGATTTTCAATCGGTTTGGTTTATCAGAAAAGTCGCACATTTATAATACAACAGATTATTTTTTATCATACACTTACACATTCTCAAACACACCCACATGCATTCTGAATTTTCCTACAATCCTCAGAGAAATAATGGTGATGCTCACATATGGAATTTATATTTATAATATAAAATATAAATACAAAATAAAGGAATGAGTTAAAAATGAAAAACAAACACTCATTCAAAAAGAGGTTTGCCTAAATTAAACATTTACCAAAATAAGCCCAAAATAAAATACCTGTTAAAGTTACATCTGCTCTTCTTGTCATTTTCATGCAAAATAAAGACCCCAAATTTACCTCTGATGGGACAAGCCTTACATGAACCTGATAAAAGGTACCAAAGAACACATCACTAATATAAAACCGATGTTTTTTAACACGTCAAATAAAATAAAATAAAATAAACAGAATTCAAGACCAGAGAAATTTGTAAAAGTACTGAAGGGTTCATTTAAAAGATCTAATAGTGTATTTTATTAACATTTAGAGGGGACCGCTGTGTTAGTGAAATATCAGGATAACATGAGAAATTGTCACGACACTAACTGCAAAGATGGTCAGGAAAATTAAAAATGGATGGTATTGCTCCTTCCTTTAAACCAGTGGACTGTCCAGTCCTGTTAAAGTCCTCTGGGTTAAAATGAGGCTGCAGACGGCTGAACAGTCCTGCTGCCTCCATCTATCTTCTGGAAACATACAAAACATCCATCTGAACGTCGCTCGGTTCTCAGTTCTTCTGTAGCTGCAGGTCAAAGTTAAACTTCATGTTGGCGCCATGAATCTGATTTAATAGAAAATGTTTAAATGTCTGCTAATTATTTGACGTGGGCACATAAACCATCTTCCTGTAATCATTTAACAAAAACATTTTCTTGTGTGACAAACCGGTTTCATTTATGTTCGCTTAAGAAATACGTCAAATTGAACAAGTTCATAACAGTTAAATCATATAAAACCACTTCTTACTTGTTAAATGTTATTCCTCTTATCTTGGTTTCGGTGTTAAAGTATCTAGCGCCTTCACCTGAAGGAAGGGTTAAAACATCTAAACGTGAGAGGCAGCTTTATGCTCCTCATATGTGGAACAAACTCTCAGAAACCTGCAGGTCTGCTGACTCAGCAGTTTCACATCAGGGTTAAAACTTTTCTATTTGCTGTCTTTTATCAGAACAGCTGTTAATTCCCCAAACTGGAGCTTTTATTTCTGGCTTTTGTCTGTTTTATTTGAGCTTTTATCTTTCTTTAAAAGCGTGTTTTCCCCGTCTTGCTGCCTCATGCGGCGCTGTGATGCTGGTCATGTTTCATGTAACGGGCTTCGACTTGTCTACAGGAAACGTGGCGTACAGGCAAACCTGCCTGACGAGTCCAGAACGAGTCGCGGTCCTGTGGAAATGTCCGTCCAGCTGTGGTGTCTGTCTTTCCGGCAGCCCTATGCTGGTCTGGTTCTGGACGGGGTGAAGATGGTGGAGAGCCGCTGGAGGCCCATCCTGGGCCCTTTGGAGAACCGGACCTTGGCGGTCCACATTGCCATGCGGGACTGGGAGGGGGAGGAATGGAGGGCGGTGATGACAGACCAGCTGGGGATGAACGGTGTCCAGATCCAGGCGGTCCTGGACTCTGGCGAACGGTTCGGCCGTGGCGTGGTGGCAGGTGAGAAGATAAATTCTGGAATTTCCACAGTGTCACCGAAGGCATCGCCAATCTTTAAATCTCTTTCAGGATTGGTGGATGTAGGCCGGACCTGGCTTTGCCCAGCCTCTCTGCAGGGGAAGGAGCTACAGGGTCTGGAACGATCGTCCGTTCTGATTGGTGTGCAGGAGAAACACCTGACTTACCTGTCCAACCCACGCTGGCTGAAGGAGCCACTGAGGATGAGGGGAGGAAGAGACCTGTGGACCATTGAGATCCCATCTGAGCTGTTACCATGATGATGACTCAGCTCTAGCACCAAGCTGATCAGCAGGATGTTGCCATGGAAACGTCTGTTATGATGGCCAGAAGATGGACGACGATGCTTCTCTGATGGAGAAAATTCTGGAAATTTAACCAACGAATGTTAAAGACAGTGAAATTGATGTCAAACCGTTACCATGGTAACATTCACAAAACCTGGATATCAGGTCCAGAATGTGAGTCGTGAAAGTTCGGGAGGATGTCACGTAGTAATCCGACACCGGACTGGAACATGTAGACCAGTGTCGTATTTCAGACCCCGATGTAGAGGCATAGGACCTGATTAGTAATCTGATTACTCTGTTATTGGATTATGATGGTCACATAACCAGACTCATCTCAGCAAGAAAAGCTTTTAGCTCAGGACTCCGGATCAGGACTCTGGATCGGGACTCCTGGTGTCAGCAGATTGCAGCATGTCAAGCTCCGCCCTTTCGGGTCGGTTAGACTGGTACCCCAACAGAAGGGTAACATTAAAGTAGGATGGGTCGGATATTAGGGTTCTGTTCCCTGTTTTCACGTGTAGTAACGCGGCTTTAGTCATTCAGACCAGTAGAGTCCAGCTCACTCTGATCCAGGTCCTGGTTTCTGTGTTTCCTCTTCATCTGCAAACATGTCATTAACCCAAGTTGGCAACAACCACCACCGACCAATTTTTCCCTTTTTCTCTTTACTAAGCGCTCAACTTTTTGTCATGTTTCAGATGAAAAAGTAACTAATTTAAGTAACTATTTCTTTAATGCTATCATACCCGGTTCATACAGTCTGACATTTTGCATCATTTCATGGTAAAAACTGCTGGTTTTTATCTGGTATTGTCTTCTGCCCCCTGGTGGACACCTTTTAAACTGCAATACATCTGACATACAGTAATAAACAGTAAATATACAAAAGTTAATTTTTGTAAATTTTTCACATTTTGTTAAAGAGCCAAATAAAGACTTCAGTTAAAAAAAAATAAAAAAATTTCTACTCGTCTTTTGTTTCACGCTTAAAGAACATCCAAATCTTTCCCTGCATAGTTTCTCAAAAACGTTTATTTTTATTTTTCAAAAGAACCTGATCAGTGAGGTCATGTGATGTGATGGAAATGCAACTAGATAAAATACAAAAAATTAATCTGCTGGTGAAAAACTTTATTTCTCCAAAAACAAAAACATGGGATAGACCACGCCCACCATGAAGCCCCGCCTCTTTGATTGGCTGGTTGGCATTTTCAATATAAACTCAAGTTAAGCCACAAACAAAAGCAGTAATCAACTTAGGCTAGCTTGTTGCCATGGCAACAAAGAATAACTCAAACAACCAACTAGTAATACAAGAGTTTCAAACCGGAAGTGAGACATATTTTCAGAGGTATTTTTAGAATAAGTTAGCGAGCCTCATGCTAACAGCTAACATGTTTTCAGTCCATTAGCGCTGACTGGTATTGTTAGCCATGAGCTAACAGGCATCTTACATAGACGGGGGAATGTAGTGTGTGGCTGTGTGGTGAGGGGGCGGGGCAGTGATGTAACCAACCACATGGGCAGGGTTGGGGGCGGGACAGTATACCCGTGGGGCGTGGCCTGCCACAGACAGCGTACCCCAGTGGGAGGAAGGGGGTAGACAGGGATGGTAGGAGGAGTGGTGAGGTAGGTGGTTGGGGTGAGGAAGAGGAGGGGGCGGGGCATTAGTAAGGTAAGCAGCTGAGAGCGGAGGTTCGTACGGCAAGTGCAGCAGTGGGGGAGGGGGGAGAGGGGTCTGGTCAGAGTACAGAAGAGTGGAGGAGGAGGCAGGACCTGGAGGGGCGGGACTGACAGAGGAAGAGGAGGAGCCTTCCACTGAGGGGGCAGGGCCTGGAAAAGTAGTAGGAAATAAAGATGGCAGTTAGGGAAAGTGATGTAACATTTTCAGCATCGGATGATTTTATGGCATCCAGTTGTTTATGGAACAATGTGACCAGCGACGCGAGAACTAGCACTAGATCCCCTGCACACGAGCTCAGAACCACCTCGAGTTCTGGGTTCACAAGGAGATACTACGGCGGCCAAGGCAAGTAGACTGAAGCCGAGGGAACCAGATGGAGGCCAACGGAAACTGATGGAACCAAAGCTTGACCATCATCATCCCGATGCTGAAGCTGAGGAAAAACTTTCAATTTAATGCCCCCCTCCCCACCCAATCATCATCATTCAGGTGTGATCAGTACCAGTACCTAGTCCATCCGTCTGTCCATCTGCCCTGGAGGAATCTGGGTAGGAAGAAGGTGGGTGGGTACCGCGGCTGGCCTCAGAGAAGGAGGGGGGACCAGCTGGTGGAAAAGACCATAACTAACAAACTAACCAACCATTAGCTGGTCTGTTATGATTAAAAGTTGGGGGGGGGGGGTCTTACCATGCAGGGGGGGCTCCTGGCACAGGTAGTGGGGGTAGTGCTGGTAGGTGTAGGGGGAGTCCGGGGAGGAGGGGGGAGGGAGCATCTGCTGCTGCTGCCAGCAGCTCTGATGGTACCACTGCGAGGAGACGGAGAGGGTTTTAAGGTCAGGTTTCCATGACCACAGGAGGTTCCCCGTGTTGTCATGGAAACCTGACCTTAAAACATAAGCTCTTACCTGAATGCCAAGGTTGTAGTAGTACTGGAGGACTCTGCAGTCTGCACGCATGCACGTGCGCCCCCCCCCCCACACACACACACACAAACACACACGAGCACGGTTACATGAGCAGCCTGTGTGACTGAATCAAAGTGCTGTGACCTCTGACCTCTGGGTAGATCACCGCCATTGGGGTCGTAGGAGTAAGGGGGCGGAGCCACCACCGTGCAGAGAGGTTCACCCAGTTCATTAACCAACCAGGGAGCAGCAGCTGGCATCGCCATGGTAACTGAGGACAGAAAAAGATCCTGTCAGGTTTTATTTCAGAAACACCAGGAGGAGCTAGACCTGAACTGGACCTGAACTGGACCTGAACCGGGCATCTGAGCTCCTCCAACATGAAAAAACAAACAACTAAATTAAAAATAACATGTGGCGTTAATGTCTTCATAAAAACAAAGTTCTGATGTCACTTCCTGTCTGAGGTCGGACACCCGTGTGTGTGTGTGTTACCTGAGCGTGTCTGAGCATGTGCAGCAGGTGGCAGGTGAGCAGCTGCAGGTATCCGAGATGAGGGGGAGGAAGGTGAAGAGGAGGAGGAGGAAGGTGAGGAGCAGATGACAGCCATGGACTTCACCACCTGAAACACACAAGGAGCGGATTGGATCAGAACCAATCAGATGAGCTCTGATTGGAGGAGACGTATTCCTCCTCCTCTTCAGGAAAACTTTAGGTTTTTAGACTCATGGAGTTCCGAGGGTTCTGGTCTGGTTTTAAATCGGATCCAGAACATTTACCTTTACTGATCCCCGCTCAGCTGGTTCTGCTGACTCAATCCTTCACTACATTCTGTAACTTGGACCTAGACCTGGATCAATATCTAGGCCAGGACCTGGATCTGGCTTTGGGATCCATTTTCAGAAGTCTACAATTTCCCTTTGTTCCTGTGATGACGTCCAAATTTCTTTTACGTTTTAAACGGATTCTCTATCAAACTTCAGGTCGGCTGGTTAAATCCAGAATTTTCTTAATGAAAACACGACTATGGCTCTTCTCTGGATCAGTTAATAAGTCACTCGGTCTTTTATGTCTTGGCGGCGCCCGTTTTTATGTCGTGGCCCGTTTTTATGTTTTGATGGCGCCAGTTTTTATGGTCGCGGCGGCGCCCGTTTTTATGTCGTGGTGGCACCTGTTTTTATGTCGTGACAGGGTATATTTTTATGTCGTGGCAGCGCCCGTTTTTATGTCGTGACGGCGCCCGTTTTTATGTTGTGGCGGGGTCCATTTTTATGTCGCGGCGGCGCCCGTTTTTATGTCTTGATGGCGCCCGTTTTTATGTCTTGACGGCGCCCGTTTTTATGTTGTGGCGGGGTCCATTTTTATGTCGCGGCGGCGCCCGTTTTTATGTCTTGATGGCGCCCGTTTTTATGTCTTGGCGGCGCCCGTTTTTATGTCGTGGCGGGGTCCGTTTTTGTGTTTTGACGCGCCCGTTTTTATGGTCGCGGCGGCGGTCGTTTTTATGTTTTGACGGCGCCCGTTTTTATGTCTTGACGGCGCCCGTTTTTATGTCTTGACGGCGCCCGTTTTTATGTCGTGGTGGCACCTGTTTTTATGTCGTGACAGGGTCTATTTTTATGTCGTGGCAGCGCCCGTTTTTATGTCGTGACGGCGCCCGTTTTTATGTTGTGTCGGGGTCCATTTTTATGTCGCGGCGGCGCCCCTTTTTATGTCTTGATGGCGCCCGTTTTTATGTCTTGACGGCGCCCGTTTTTATGTTGTGGCGGGGTCCATTTTTATGTCTTGGCGGCGCCCGTTTTTATGTCGTGGTGGCACCTGTTTTTATGTCGTGACAGGGTCTATTTTTATGTCGTGGCAGCGCCCGTTTTTATGCCGTGGCGGTGCTTGTTTTTATGCAGTGACGGCGCCCGTTTTTATGTCGTGACAGGGTCTATTTTTATGTCGTGGCAGCGCCCGTTTTTATGTCGTGACGGCACCCGTTTTTATGGTTGCGGCGGCGCCCGTTTTTATGTCTTGACAGCGCCGGTTTTTATGTCGTGCTGGCACCTGTTTTTATGTCGTGACGGCACCCGTTTTTATGGTCGCGGCGGCGCCCGTTTTTATGTCTTGACAGCGCCGGTTTTTATGTCGTGCTGGCACCTGTTTTTATGTCGTGACGGCACCCGTTTTTATGGTCGCGGCGGCGCCCGTTTTTATGTCTTGACGGCACCCGTTTTTATGTCGTGGTGGCAGCTGTTTTCATGTCTTGGCGGCGCCCGTTTTTATGTCACGGCGGCGCCCGTTTTTATGGTCACGGCGGCGCCCGTTTTTATGTCTTGACGGCGCCCGTTTTCATGTCGTGGTGGCACCTGTTTTTATGTCGTGACAGGGTCTATTTTTATGTCCTGGCAGCACCCGTTTTTATGCCGTGGCGGTGCTTGTTTTTATGCAGTGACGGCGCCCGTTTTTAT
Source organism: Melanotaenia boesemani (assembly GCF_017639745.1). Classification (NCBI taxonomy): domain Eukaryota; kingdom Metazoa; phylum Chordata; class Actinopteri; order Atheriniformes; family Melanotaeniidae; genus Melanotaenia; species Melanotaenia boesemani. Next base: position 40,262,174 of record NC_055685.1, on the reverse strand, counting down.
GTCGTGGCGGGGTCCGTTTTTATGTCGTGGCGGGGTCCGTTTTTATGCCGTGGCGGCGCCCGTATTTATGTCGTGGCGGCGCCCGTATTTATGTCGTGGTGGGGTCCGTTTTTATGCCGTGGCGGTGCTTGTTTTTATGCAGTGACGGCGCCCTTTTTTATGTTGTGGCGGCGCCCGTTTTTATGTCGTGGCGGCGCCCGTATTTATGTCGTGGTGGGGTCCGTTTTTATGCCGTGGCGGTGCTTGTTTTTATGCAGTGACGGCGCCCTTTTTTATGTTGTGGCGGCGCCCGTTTTTATGTCGTGGCGTCTGTTTTCATGCTTGTGTGTGCATGGCACCTGGGGTGTGTAGCTGTAGTTCATGTCCGCTCTGCTTGGAGACTCGGCCACGCCTCCTTCCTGCTCATCCTATCACAATGAGAGAAACACAAAAACTGTTGTCTCATCACCATGGTCACCAACCTGGGGTCTGTGGAGGACAACAGGAGGGCAGGAGGCTGACCAATCAGAACTCAGTGATGTGGACAGTTTAGATGTTGGACATTTCCTCAGCTAGGTAATTATTTTCATGAATTAACTTGTATGAACAGTTTAAAACATGGACTATGTGGATTTGTTTTAATTGGATCACATTGAACTTGAGTTGGTTATGTCTGCTGGTACGTTGACTTATGAACTAGTGCTGTACAAATAAAGCTGAATTGAACTGAATTTAATCTGAAGGAAGTATAAGAAGTAGCAGAAGTAGAAGAAATTGAAAACAGAGGTTGTACAAGTAGATGAAGTAGTAGTACAGGAAACCAGCGGTAGTAGAACAAGTAGATGTAAAAAGCAGAAGCACTAGAAGAAGCAGAGATTTAGGCCGATCCAGAGCCGGCTGGTGGATTATAATTGACAATTTTCATGTCTTTTGTCTCTAAACTGTCCAGATCAGGAAGATTCTGTTCCTTCCATCTAGTAAAACGGGACAGATGTTTATTAATATTAGTGTTGCCGAGGAAGACCACCAACCTCCCACTGTGGAACCAAGGTTTTCCATAAACATGGATCATCAGCATGTGGATCAGTTTTCAGCCAATGTGACAACGTCCTGCCTGACCTCCGCAACCCAACCACCCCCGGTTGGTTGTTGCTGTTAACAGTGAGGATGGGTTCCATCCTCCTCAAGGTTCAACAACCTGAAGCAGAGCTGCTTCATTCTGTGTGATGTCATGTTGTGATGTCAGCCATATGCAAGATGAGATACCTGAGTGGGTGGAGCCTCACCAGCAGCATATACCCCTGTTGCCTGGTAACCCTGATCTGAAATGGTGGAACAAAGGACATCACTTCCTGTTTTAACGTGGTTGCTCTGACGACAGCTCAGCTGAGTTACTCACCCTGGGATCCGAACATGAATTCCTCCGAGTAGTCGGCTGAAGGAGAGATCACATGACACATTACAGGTAAATCACATGACACACACTACACAGCTGAACCTGGTCTCACCCTGGTCCTCCACCGTGCTTGCGTCCTCCTGCTCCTCCTCTGAGGAGCACACTGGGGTATTTCCTGGAGGAGGTGCAGGGGGGAGGGGCCCAGAGGCCCTCTGAACTCGGTAGGTGGAGCCAGGAGGAGCAGATGGGGCTCCTATGGTGGGGGGAGGAGCTACAGCTGCACCCTGTGGGCAAAACCGGAAACAGAGCATAAAGTGAGATCTTCAAACCTCAAACACTGGCTGGATCAGAACAGAACAAATCCTGGTTCTGGTCCACTAAGATAGATAAACGAGTAAACGAGTATTGCCATGGTAACCGATGATGACCCTCCGGCACTCAGATGTGCTGCCGCCATCAAAGCCAGCTGTGGAACTGGGACCTGGTTCTGGTTTCTTACTGGCAGAGGAGGGAAGACCGCTTCATTGGAGTCGTCCAGCTGGTAGTAGGCCATTCCTGCTTCTAGATCAGCCGGGTCATCGACCGCCTCTGCCGGGAACCCGAACTGACACTCCTTATTCAGAGCAGCCGCCAGCTGCCGGCGACTGCGACTGACACAGAGGTGGAAAAGAAGAGCACCGTCATGTGACCTGATAATTCAGCTGATCAAGCCCCTCCCCTTCAGCTCTACAGCACAAGAAGCTTCCTGATGGTAACAGGAAGTGGGAGGAGTCTAAAATTTATAATCAGGTTCTGTTTTAAACCCACAAATTTCGTTTAAAGAAAGTTGGTTCCATTTCAGACTTCGGTTAGTCGATCAGTCTTTGTGAGCCTCACCGTGACCTGAAGGCGTAGTTGTCGTAATCGTGGTAATACCGCCTCCCAGTGTGGTAATATGTGAGCTGAGGACCAATCAGGTGACGGTTCAGGAAACGGGCAGAACTTCTGACCGGAAACCAGAACATATACACCAACACACACACCTCATTAACAGGGTTGCCCATCATCAGTCAGACGGGGGGGGGCGGGCTCCCTTACCTCGAGGTGCCGTAGCGTGGCGGTCTGGCTGAAAGGGGGTGATGGTGCGGGGGGGCGTAGGGGTCATAGGTCATGGCTCCGGGTGATGGAGATGTGGGGGGGCGAGGGTGACCTGCTGGCTGGAAGCGGGGGGGCAGAGCCGAAGGAGCGGGGCCTCCATAAGAGGAAGGCTGTGGTATCAATAGCTCCGCCCCCTTCGTCCCATTGGTGCCTCGGGACTTCCTGAAGTAACGATGGCGGTGGTGGCGCTGACCGCGAGAGTCTGGATCTAACAGCAAGGAACCGGGACATCAATAGCTAGAGTTACAACAGAAACTCGGAGCAGAACAGAACCCGAACCTACCCAGATCTCCCTTCCTGGCGGGGGCAGCGACATTCCAGGCCGGAACCGGGTTAACAGGTTTCAGGTCAGTAAGCGGTACCAGGTGTCTGAGGGACAGAGAGGTGTCTGATCCAGTACAGGGTCCACAGAGCACATGACCCGGTTCTAGTTCAGGGTCAACATGTGTGTGTTTGTGTGTGTTACTTCTCTCCCAGCTCCTCAATGAAGACTGTGACAGCAGCTGAGTGTGTTCCCACTTCCTGGATGAAGGCGTTGTAAAACTTTCCCTTCGGCTCCAGACGAACCTGAAAGTAACACGCTGGTTCAGACTGATCCAGGTGTTCCCAGAGGAAGGACGCTTCCCACCGAGGAGGAAGGACGCTTCCCACCGAGAAGGAAGGACGCTTCTTATGGACGAAGCATCCGAACTCTTAGAAGGGTCTGAGTTATTAGACAGGAAGTGAGGCAAAGTTACCTGACACTTGTCTCCGAGGAAGTACTGCCTCCCCGCAAACACCATGTAGTCTGTCTTCTGCATTTCTGCCAGACACAGTAATCGGATTACCACAATAGTCAGTAATCTGGTGTCACAGGTTTTTCTTACCTGTGATCGTCTGACACTTTAAACTAGAAGAAGAATCAGAAAAACCAGAAGAAGAAACAGGAGAAGGATGAGAGAAGAGGAGCTTGTTCTGGGTCTCCTGAACCAAAACTCCAGCAGGTCCTAGAGAAACACTGAGCATGTGCAGAAGACAGGAGATGGCCTCCTGGCATCCTTAGTACATGTTGGAAAGGTTGGTCACATGACAGACAAACTGATGTGAGGAATAAAAACTGATCCTTAGTTCTAACCCGAGTCTGGATGGGTAGAACCACCTGAGGAGAAGACTTCCTGTTACCTTTGCAGGTGTCCTGCCAGACATCAAACTCCAGGTTCCTGTAGACTTCTCCGTCCAGAGACTTCATCACTTTGTAGGGCAGAGTCAGTCTGGAGGCAGGAAGCGCTTCTGCTGGAGGCTAAACAACATCATCATCATCAGTGTGGAGCTAAACAACCTGTCAATCATTCATCAAGGCCACTGGTTGGTCAGATGAGCAGCCATTAAAAACCAAGATGACCACCTCCTCTTCAGCTCTGTCCACGTGACTAAAATGTGGGCGGAGCCTTAGACAGATTCTCACCTTTGTTTCATCAGTTTGAGGTTTCTTCTCAATGGCTCCGCCCACCTCCACCTCCTCTCTGTAGGTAAAATGAACATCAGGTGAGCCAACGCATGAGAGTGGTGGGTGTGTGTACGTGTTTACCTGTGTCCGCGGTCCTCAGGTGTGTCGTAGCCAACGTCGACGTCGCTGCAGAACGATGGACTGTTTCTATAGCGATGGCCTCCCACTCTGAAGGCCTCCATGGCCTGACAGAGCTCCGCCTCCTCCAGACCAAACACCTGTGTGTAGAGCAGCTCGTACAGCAGAGCTGCGTGCACGCGCGCACACACACACACACACACACCTGAGCAGGTGTTGGAACCAGAACCAATCAGAATGCAGTGTTTATCTGTCACTCACACTGGCAGAGGGCGGCAGAGGAGGGGTAACTCCTTGGATAAACGATGTCATAGTGGCCGTTGATGGCGCAACACAGTGTTACCTAGGCAACGTAGAGAGCTGACAGTCAGCAACACCCAATCACATCACAGTCCAAAGTCGTGTGACCTGCTGGCACAAGCACACCTTGTCAACAAAGTCGTCCTCTGAGATGATGGTGGCTGGTTTCCCGGGGTAACGGTAGATCAGGAAACAACGTCTGCAAAAACAGGAAGGTTGGTTACCATGTCAACCAGCAGGAATCACCTTACAGGTGTGAGGACCTCACCTGTAGAGCTGAGACAGAGCCTTGATTTCCACCTGACCCACCGTCTCCTGCAAACACAGAGTGTGAGCACACCTGACCTGCTGAAGACAGGTGAGGTCAAAGGTCATAGCGGCTCACCTTGGGATCCTCCAGACGCTCCAGGTACTTCTCAAAGGATCCTTCAACAAACTGAAAGAAAACCAGTGGACAACACGTTCATCCGGCAGGTACACCTGTCCAGCTGATGTCAGAGAGGACGGCGGCCATCTTTGTACTTTCAGAGCCTCACATGAAAACCCGAATCTGATCAGAACCCAGAGAAGCTGCTGTAGCAAAACCCAATTACTGGTTTATGTTAATGATCCAGGGCTTCCCACACATAGATCCCGCCCCGAAAGCACATTTAAGTCACTGGACTCACATATATCTAAATTTTTATGGAAAAACAAGCCATCACGTATCAGTCTGAAAACTTTACAACAGACTAAAGATAGAGGCGGATTGGAGCTACCCGACTTTAATCATGTTTTCTTAGCTAACAAGCTGCAGTATATCTTTAAATGTCTTAAACCTAGCAGTCTGGATGAACCATGGTTAGATGTAGAGCAAGCATTGTGTGAGGATGTGTTTATCTCTGACCTGCCATTCATCAAACGGGTTCATTTATAAATCAATTTTGCAGGAGGCCGTGCTGCGCCAAGCGCTTTACAAACAACACATAAAGGGAAGAACAATCGAGCAATAGAAACTATTAGAAACAAGACGACAACAAGGACCTTTAAAAAAGATCTTCAGGTCAACTCATGGTAGAAGACAGTGGATAAAAACGTTTTTTTTTAAAAGGGATTTAAAAAGTCCCAGTGAGCAGATCTAACACAGAGGGAGGCTACTCCAGAGTCTGGACATCAGCTGGGACCTGGATCTTCTGGATCTCCTGGATCTCCTGGATCTCCTGGATCTCGTGGATGTTGCTGCAGCATGAATAACCAGAAGCTCAGACGGGTGAGGAGGAGCTCGGTTGTTTAGTGCTTTAAAAACAAAAGCAGGACTTTGAATCGGATCCTGTAAGAAACAGGAGGCCGATGTAGAGAAGCTAAAACCGGTGTCATGTACGCCCTCAGTTACCAGTCAGCTGCAGACGATGGACCAGTAACAAGGGCAGTAGCGTTGCCAGAATCCAGAGTTTAAAGATGATTAAAACCCTTAAAAGTGCTGTCTGCGGGTGATTTTAGCCCAGAAACTGTTCTGAGATCTCATTAAGATCCAGGTGGGCCTGCAGCTGTAAGTAGACCCTTTAGAAAGAAAGAGGAGCTTCGGGTCAAGGATGTGTTTTTAATAAGAGGCCGTGGCCTGCTTAAAGCATGATGGGACACAACATGTAAGAAGGGAGGAACTAATTAATCTCGGAATAAAAAACATGTTTTATGAAACAATCTGAGGGGCAGTGAGACGATAATCTGTCAGAGAAACTCAAACTGCTCCGAGACGCTGAGAAACCCTGGGGACACGGGCTGGGGACAGGGGCTGGGGACCGTTTTTAGGTGAAATATTGATTATTAAAACTAAAGTGATGTTTTTTACCAGCAGGTGTTACTTTGATCGATGCTGCTGCAGGACTTTTATCACACAAACACGTCAATGATAAACGGAAAAAGCTGTTTTTATCCAGATCATCAGTTTTATCAGTTTCTTCATCAATGTCGGCCGTTTAACTTCAGTCTACTGGTTCTAGGACAGAAAGTATCACCATGGAGACGGTTGCTGACATGGAAACACATCTTCCCGTCTGTTCTTCAGGTGACTGAAATCAACAGATCAGCATCCAGGTGTGTATTTAACATGGCAGCTCAGAAAGTGTGTTTGAACACGCCCACTGCACACAACCCCGACACCACCCACCACAACGCCAACCACCAGGACACCACCCACCATGACACCCATCGTGGAGGTTCTGGTGGACCGGGTCACGTGGCTGTTGGGTTTGTGACTCACCGGCTCAAAGTTGCATCTGTTGGCTCTCATGAAGTCAGCGCAGTCCTGTCGGATCTTCTGGTGGTAGTTCTGAGAGAAAAACAGCTGCAGACACAACACGATCAGAACCGGACCCAACGGACTGGGTCCACAACAACAAACACACTCCCACCAGAGGTTACTTGGTTCTGTTGGTGTGGGTCAGGGACTTTCAGTTGTGGTTCTCCAGGTTTTAGACTTGTCTGCAGTCGGATCGGGTCTGACTAGGGAAGTCCCAATTAATTCATTTTACAATTGATCGTGGTATTTAACGCTACAATTAATCACAACGATCAAAATCGTCACTTTTCTATAAAATATTTTGTATAAATTACACAAGCGGATCAGAACAAGTTCTGCATGGAAGGAAAACAACGTTCCATTTCCTCGTGTTTCCGCTAGTGTTGCTTTGTTTTGGTTGTAGGTTGGTGAAGGTTGTAGAAGAGGCGTGTGAGTGGGAAAAGTGGGACACTACAACAATTTGAGTGGGAAAGTGGGACACTACGACAATCTGAGTGGGAAAAGTGGGACACTACGATAATCTGAGTGGGAAAAGTGGGACACTACGACTATCTGAGTGGGAAAAGCGGGACACTACGACATCTGAGTGGGAAAAGTGGGACACTACGACTATCTGAGTGGGAAAAGTGGGACACTACGACTATCTGAGTGGGAAAAGTGGGACACTACGACGCCTGAGTGGGAAAAGTGGGACACTACAACAATCTGAGTGGGAAAAGTGGGACACTATGACTATCTGAGTGGGAAAAGTGGGACACTACGACTATCTGAGTGGGAAAAGTGGGACACTACGACTATCTGAGTGGGAAAAGTGGGACACTACGACAATCTCAGTGGGAAAAGTGGGACACTACGACGTCTGAGTGGGAAAAGTGGGACACTACATCTGAGTGGGAAAAGTGGGACACTATGACAATCTGAGTGGGAAAAGTGGGACACTACGACTATCTGAGTGGGAAAAGTGGGACACTACAACAATCTGAGTGGGAAAAGTGGGACACTATGACTATCTGAGTGGGAAAAGTGGGACACTACGACTATCTGAGTGGGAAAAGTGGGACACTACGACAATCTCAGTGGGAAAAGTGGGACACTACGACGTCTGAGTGGGAAAAGTGGGACACTATGACAATCTGAGTGGGAAAAGTGGGACACTACGACAATCTGAGTGGGAAAAGTGGGACACTACGACGGCCTGAGAGGGAAAAGTGGGACACTACAACGGCCTGAGTGGGAAAAGTGGGACACTACGAAAATCTGAGTGGGAAAAGTGGGACACTACGACAATCTGAATGGGAAAAGTGGGATACTACGACAGCCTGAGTGGGAAAAGTGGGACACTACGACAGCCTGAGTGGGAAAAGTGGGACACTACGACGGCCTGAGTGGGAAAAGTGGGACACTATGGTGGCCTGAGTGGGAAAAGTGGAACGCTATGGTGGCCTGAGAGGGACAAGTGGGACGCTACGGTGGCCTGAGAGGGACAAGTGGGGAGCTACGGTGGCCTGAGAGGGACAAGTGGGACGCTACGGTGGCCTGAGAGGGACGCTATGGCAGAGGAAGAGTTTTCCCTCCAACCTAGCAGATTGAGACACGCTTGTCGGATTTCCTTTCTGGGATAAAGAAAGGAGATGAGCGAGGTGACCGAGGAGGACGCCTCAGCCTGTAAAAGGTTAGTTTTGTGATCATGCCTAACTTAAGTTGGTCTGACTGCAACGTGATGCGTTTACTGACCGTTAAGTTATGCAGATGAGAGAAAGAAACTAAATACATCTTTTGGGACTTTTTGGTGTTTTAAACATAACCGACCCAACGTGAGTAGAAACAGAATCTAATTCCAGATAGACGTCTGATTTATTTTCTCTACTGAAGTTTTATTTCTGTCCCAAACCAACAGCTGAAGGAAGCTGGAGGTCAGAACCTGGTTTCTAAACTCAGATTATACCTTTTAGCGCTGGGACCTGATTTAAGCATAAGAATCATAAAATTCTTTTTACTTCTTAGACAATAATCGTACGAAGAAAATCAGCAATGGTGAAGTCCCAAATTCACGGTGGTCCAAAGAGCTGGAATAAAAACAACCGGGCCGCTTCGGTTCCGACTTCCAGAACCAAGAAAACACGTCCGGTTGTTTTAATCCACGAGGTTCTGATTGTTTACTGGACTTGAAAGGTTTTGGACGGCTTCACATCAAACAAACAAAGTGTTTTGGCTCAGACCTGGTGGACCCATCCTGAACCAGAACCGAATCACAACCAGGGCATGCGCCGGTGAGTCTGAACAGGTCAGTCAGACCAGAACCTTCCCGGGGTGTCAGACCGCGGTCCTGCAGGTTTTAGATGCTCGGTTCCGTTCAGGTGGACCAACCAGCGACCCGTTCATGTCAGCCAGGTGTGTTGGAGCAGGACTCGCCTAAAACCTGCAGAACCGCGGCCCTCCGGACCGGAGTTTGGTTCCTGAGCTAACCGAACTGCGGCTCACCTGCTCGGACACGGCTCGGAACAGACTGGACGCGTCGCGCGCGACCATCTTCCGGTACAGACCCAGACTGGACAGGAACTCGTCCATGTTGACGAAGTGCTTCTTCAGGCTTTTCTGCATCGTCCCGCCACGAGCTCCGAGCTCCACGTGCACCGTCCACTCCGTCAAAGGTAGCGCGAGCCACGGCGGCGCCAACAGGTGTCACTAATCAGGTCTGAGGAGCGCGCGAGGCCGCTCACCGCTGCTGCGGCGTTCACGGACCCGCCGAAATATCAAAGTTACCTGATGATCAATAATCACTAAGTTCTGTTGGAAAGGAACTTTTCCAGCGTTCCTGTCAGTGAAGTAAAAACTGATCGTGGTTGTCGTGGATAAGCTAGTTGGTGCTTCAGCTTTTCTCTCCCAGCAGGGCCGTTACAGAAGATGTCAAACACTGACTCTGTCGCCATGGTAACCTCCTCTCTGACAGGTTTCCTATCAGAAACCCGAGTTTCCACCTGTCTCCTCCACCTGAAGCAGCTATCAGACATGGGTTGTTATAGCAACGTGATTCCTGTGATGTATAATGTAAAGCGTTTTGGGAATCATTCCAGGTAGCCTAGTAAAGCGCAGCTTGAGTAAAGGACAGAACGGCTACAGTGTGTCCAGAATAGTGCTGCCCTGTCCCCTGATCTCACCACATCGCTCCGGTCCTCCTTGCCCTCCGCTGGCTCCCTGTCAGCCAGCAGATGACCTTTAAGTTCCTCCTGCTGGTCTACAAAGCCATCAACCACCCTGGCCCAGCCTGCCTCCAAAACCCTCTCCCTGCAATCCACACCTCCCTCAGACTGGCATCCAGAACCTTCCCACCATCCAGAACCTTCCCACCAGGCTGCCACCCATGGGGGCCCCTCCCCTCCCGGGGCCTCGGCTGTGGAATCAGCTCCCTGAAACAGTCAGTCAGACTCCTGGCAGCCTTCCAAGCAGCTAAAAGGCTGCTTCCAGGCTTCCTGTAGCCAAATCTTTGGCTGTTATGTTCTTAACTGTAAACTGATTCTCACTTTTAATATGGTTATTTTAGAACCACTATAACCACTAGGCTCATCATCATCATCATTATCATCATCATCATCATCATTATTATTATTTTAAGTTTATTTGATCCCCTTTAAATGAAACTTTTTCCAGGGCTTTTCTTTCCTTGCTGGGATGCTCCACATCGGGGGCTATGCCTGCTCGGTCTGTGGGTGCAGGGGCTGCAGTGGTCGCCCTTGTCTGGGGGGTTGGCGCCGTCTTGCGCTGCATCATAAAGGTTGAGGTGGCGACCTTGTGGTCGTGGGTGGGGGAGCCCCACACAGCCCCCGACAGATCCCCAAGATATGACTTCCTCATAGCAGCGAGGTGTCGGGATCTGGCATTGGCCTGTGGGGTTAGTGGGATTAGTGGGATTAGTGGAGGTAAGTGGGGTTAGTGGAGTTAGTGGGGTTAGTGGGATTAGTGGGATTAGTGGAGGTTAGTGGGGTTAGTGGAGTTAGTGGGATTAGTGGAGGTTAGTGGGGTTAGTGGAGGTTAGTGGGGTTAGTGGGATTAGTGGGGTTAGTGGAGGTTAGTGGGATTAGTGGGATTAGTGGAGGTAAGTGGGGTTAGTGGAGTTAGTGGGGTTAGTGGAGGTTAGTGGGGGTTGGTGGGGTTAGTGGGGTTAGTGGAGGTTAGTGGGAGTTGGTGGGGTTAGTGGGGTTAGTGGAGGTTAGTGGGGTTAGTGGGGTTAGTGGAGGTTAGTGGGGTTAGTGGAGGTTAGTGGGATTAGTGGGATTAGTGGAGGTAAGTGGGGTTAGTGGGGTTAGTGGAGTTAGTGGGGTTAGTGGGGTTAGTGGAGGTTAGTGGGGGTTGGTGGGGTTAGTGGGGTTAGTGGAGGTTAGTGGGGGTTGGTGGGGTTAGTGGGGTTAGTGGAGGTTAGTGGGGTTAGTGGGGTTAGTGGAGGTTAGTGGGGGTTAGTGGAGGTTAGTGGAGGTTAGTGGGGTTAGTGGGGTTAGTGGAGGTTAGTGGGGTTAGTGGGGTTAGTGGAGGTTAGTGGGGGTTAGTGGGGTTAGTGGAGGTTAGTGGGGTTAGTGGGGTTAGTGGAGGTTAGTGGGGGTTAGTGGGGTTAGTGGGGTTAGTGGAGGTTAGTGGGGTTAGTGGAGGTTAGTGGGGTTAGTGGAGGTTAGTGGGGTTAATGGGGTTAGTGGGGGTTAGTGGGGTTAGTCAGAGTCAGAGTATATTTCTGGGAAACCTGGTTTCTGGACGTCTGGTTGTCCAGGTCTGGAAAATGATTCATAAACATTTTCTCTTTACCTCAGAAAGACTGGACGGATCATTCGACGGGAACCCTCCAGTATATCCTCGATTTCTATCATTGGTCTGCTCTGGAAGCAAATTTAATAAAGTCATAAAGCTTTCCTTTTGGTTCATTTAATGGCCGATGGATGCCCGTTTGTGGATGAGAACACGCCCGCTAAATTCTGTTTTCCATCTCATTAGAAAAGATTTTTTTAATGATTGTAGACCAAAGTTTCTAACTCAGGAACTCCTTTAAATGAAATTTAGAGAGTTAAACACAGTTTATGCTTCAGTAAAATCCTCCACATGCACCTGCTGCTAATCAGAAATCCGACCAGCAGCTTTACTCCGGAGATGTTTCACAGATTTCTCATTTCCAGCTCTGAGCCACCTTCCATCTTTAAATGCTCCAATAATTTGGCTTTTATGTGGAATTTCAAACATCACAATTCTGACTAAATTAGTCATTTTAATACATGAATGCGTGTTTCATTCACTTGAAAAAAAAGAGCTGATTAAAGATATAAATCTGCTTTCAGGAGATAATGAGCCCTCGTCAGAGTTAGAACTTTGTTCTGCTGAGTTGTCGCTGCTCTCTTGGGGTAATGTTGGTCGGCCGGAGAACGGCTCTCTCTGGGGTTCCCAAAACTTTAGAAACAGCTTCATTGGTAGTTTCATGGCGGCGAGTGTACAGGTTGTGGTTTGTCTCTCTCCTGATGAGATGCTGTTTTTCTGTTCTTTGTCATCTGAGTCACAGTGTTTTGGTACATCTTCGTTCATCTTTAAGAGCACACAGTCATGAGTTCCTGCTCAATGTCGACATGACGTCTTACAAGTTAAACTCCACGCAAGCAGAAGAGCTACGAGACCGTCTGCTCCATTCAAACTTCAGTGTTTCTTGTGATCTGGCCAGTAAGGAAACAAGCTTCCCTCAACAACGAAATTCTTACTTTGCCGTCCACACTGAATGCCATAAAAGATTATAAAATAGAAGAAAACAACTACAAAACTAGATAGAAGATAAAAAACTGAGTAAATAATATGTACGTAGAGTACATAAATGTGCCCTGTGCAACATTTAACAATGACTGATCAGCTGTGTAAAGACGGTCCTGAGGTAGACGGTGAAATGCAGGTGTAACATCTGTTATAAGTAATAAGACACATGAGCAGTAAACAGTATTTACTGTGGGTGACAACATAAAGTCAGTGTGCAGGTACAGACCGTTGTTACAGACTGTTACAGGGAAAGAAAGACTTTCTGAGTCTGGTTGTCCTGCATTTCAGACTCCTGGATCTCCTGCTTGAGGGGAGGAGGGTGGACGGTCCATGTTGGGGGTGGGTGGGTGGACTCTGTGCTGGTAGATGCTCTGCAGAGAGGCCAGTGGATCCTGGACCAGTCTTCACCGTTCTCTGCAGGCGTTTGCTGTCGTACCACACGGTGATGCAGCTGGTCAGGATGGACTCAACCACGTAGCTGGAGACGTTTCTGAGGATCTTTGGTGACATGCCGAACTTCTTCAGCCTCCTCAGGAAGTCCAGCTGCTGCTGAGCTCTCTTCACCAGCTGTGTGGTGTTAAGTGTCCAGGTCAGGTCCTCGCTGATGTGGACCCAGATATTTAAAGCTCACCCTCTCCATTTCCAGCCCGTGGATAAGCAGTGGCTGGTGAGGGTTCCTCTCCTTCCTCATGTCCACTACCATCTCCTTGGTCTTGTCCGTGTTGAGGGTGAGGTTGTTGTCCTCCCACCATGTCAGCAGAGAGGCCTCCTCCCTCCTGTAGGCGGCCTCGTCCCGCCAGCGATGCGTCCTATCACAGCGGTGGCGTCCACAAACTTCAGGATGGTGTTTTCCTGGTGGGAGGCCACACAGTCATGGATGAACAGGATGAACCCCTGTGGTGTGTGAGTGTTAATGATGATGCTGGCTGAAGTCCTGGTCCCGATCCTGACAGACTTAGGCCTGCCGGTCAGAAAGTCCTGGAGCCAGTCCCAGAGGATGGGGTGTAGTCCCAGGGAAAACCGTTTGTGGGTGAGCTGGTGGGGGATGACTGTATTGAAAGCCGAGCTGTAGTCAGTAAAGAGCATCCTGATGTAGGAGTCTTTATCCTCCAGGTGTGAGAGGGAGATGTGCAGGGCTGCAGCAGTAGCATCTGAGGTGAACCTGTTGGACTGGTAGCATACTGCAGGGGTCCAGTGTGTCTGGTAGGCAGCTCTGAATGTGGGTCAGCACCAGTCGCTCCAAGCACTTCATAATGATTGGAGTGCTACTGTCCTGTAGCCATTCAGACAGCTGGGGGGCTCTTTTTTGGGGAGGGGACCATGGTAGCGGTCTTCAAGCAGGATGGGGGACCATGGTAGGGGTCTTAAAGCAGGATGGGGGACCATGGTAGCAGTCTTCAAGCAGGATGGGGGACCATGGTAGCGGTCTTAAAGGAGGATGGGGGACCATGGTAGCGGTCTTAAAGCAGGATGGGGGACCAAGGTAGCGGTCTTTTTTTTTTTTTTTTTTTCTTAAATTTTTATTGCAATTTCACAGGTAAATGAAAAATACAGTACAACAGACTAGGAAGAAAAGAAAGAGAAAAGAAAAAAAATTATTAATAGTAAAGGAAAAAAAACAATAACGGTAATTAATTGTCTGGAGGCGTTTTACTTTAGTTTTAAGTCCATCCTTACAGTCTAGGATTTGATCAGTTGGTGTCATGTTTCATATAGAGGTTCCATTTTTCCCAGTTCTTTTCAAATATATTCTGTTTCAGTCTCAACAGGTATGTCATTTTTGCCATGTCACAGATTTCCTGGACAGCCTCCAACCACTGCTCCTGTTTTGGAGTGTTCACGTTGAGCCAGTGTCTTGTAACCACTTTCTTACTAGCTGCGAGTAATATTTTAGTCAGGTACAGATCTTCATTCATTACAACCTTCTCAGTATTCCCAAGATACATCGCTGTGCAAGTATTTGTAATCTTGTATCCTAAGATGTTTTCAACAACTGAGTTGACTTTTTGCAGGTACATTTTCAATTTTGTGCAGTTCCAAAAGATGTGGGTATGATCTGCCTCTACACTTCCACATAGTCTCCAACAGCCTTAGATTTTTCCAACAAAACTCCCTCCATATTAATGAGTTTGTTGATGTGGATTGTGTCTCACACATATGATACCATTCCTCGTCTTGTATTTGGATTTTTAGTTCTGCTTCCCATTTTGCTTTTATATACAATGTCGATTCTTTCCTGCTCTCCCTCAAAGCTCGATAGAAAACAGAGGTGGGACGAGACCCTTTCTGTTTGTATGCGTCCATTATAACTCCAATCACCTTACTTATAGTTTCATTTGGTCCCATCTCTGCTATGAAATAGTGTCTCAACTGCAAGTATCTATAGAAGTCTTTGTTTTCAAGGGTGTATTTTATTTTTATATCTTGGAAACTTAGAAATTCACCATCTTCCAAAACTGTACATAGTGCCATCATACTTTTTTTGGCCCATTCTTTGAATGCTGGATCATGTCCCTGGCCTAAACTTAGAATCATACGCGAACCACCTCAGAGAGCATACATCCCTCTTAAGTTTGTATTTTCTTACTACAGTGCTCCATATTTCAAATGTAAATTCTACTATTGGATTCATAGCATGTTTCAAAGCAACCATCAAACGTTCATCCCCTACCAACATCTGGGTTGGGTAGCCTTGCACTTCCCTTTCCATTTCTTTCCATTTGGACTCGTAGTCAGGTCTACACCAACAGGCCAGATATCTAAGTTGAGCTGCGTAGAAATATTCTGTGAGGTTAGGCAATGCCATCCCCCCCTTGCTTTTAGGTAGTTTAGGTAGTCCTTTAATAAAGCCGGTTTGGTCCTCATCGATCAAATCTGGTATTAGGGCCTCAAGTCTCTTGCAAATAATCGATGTAAATAGTTTGTAGTCTACATTCAAGAGTGATATCGGCCGATAGTTTTTGCAGTCTTCCTTATCTTTGCCTTCTTTAGGTAGAACGGTAATAACTGCTTCCTTCCATGATGGGGGGGAAGGAGGGCCCCACCCTCCTTAAGGGTCCAATTAAAACAGGGCAGAAGCAAGGGTGTTAGCTCCTTTTGAAAAGCCTTATACCATACTGAGGGGTACCCATCGCTACCTGGTGGTTTGTTAGTTTTTAGCCTGCTGATTGTAAGTTCTAGCTCCTTAACTGTGATTTGTGACATAATAGCATCATTCTGTATCTTACCAATGGATGGCAGGTCAAGTTTATCAAGGAAGCTCCTTATTGTCTTTTCATCGGCTGATAGCGGTTGTGAATATAGCTTCTTATAGTATTCTTCAAATATTCTTTGTATTTCCTCTGGTTCGTGCGCTAGTCGGTTAGTTTGAGGATTTCTTATCTTAGGAATTGTGTTGGCGGCCTGTTGCTTCCGCAGGCGTCTAGCTAGGAGCCTAGTTGCTTTTGGGCCTGATTCGTAGTATGTCTGTTTTACAAATCTTGTCCGCTTTTCTGTATCTGTCCTGAGTATCTCATTTATCTTCTCCCTAACCTTCTGTATTTGCTGTAATACGGACTGGTTTGCTGTATTTTTATGATTCTTTTCCAGTTCTTGTAGTTTTATTACTTTGTGTTTGTATGCAGCTAGCTGGGCCTTTTTTTGTGTTGCTGTCAAGGCAATTAGCTTCCCCCGAATGACTGCCTTCATACCATCCCACAGAACTGCAGGGTTTACTTCCCCATTATCATTCTCTTCTATATATCTTTTTATTTCTTCTCTTATCTGTTCCACATTTGCCTCGTTATTCAAGATACCTGTATTCAGCCTCCATATAGTATTTATTTTCCTATCATTTAGGTGTATTGTTAAGCTAATCCCACTGTGGTCAGATATATCCGCTGCCCCTATTTTACATTCTATGACCCTATGGATTTCACCTGTATTGATTAAGAAATAATCAATTCTAGAGTAGGTAGAGTGAGGCACTGAGTAGTGCGTGTAGTCCCTTTCTAGTGGGTGAAGTTCTCTCCACACACCGATCAGTCCCATCTCCCGGGTTGTTATATTCATAAATTTGCTTAGATGCTTCTTGCCTCTTTTGGGGCTTGTTGTGTCCAAGTTATGGTTCATGATCACATTATAATCTCCTCCACATATCAAAATACCTTCGGTTTCTATGGCAATAGTATCAAACAGAGTTTTGAAAAAACACATAGTAGAGGGGCATAGACATTGACCATTGTCACTGTTCTATTTTCCAGCTTCCCTTTAATTAATATGTACCTCCCTTCATTGTCCCTAACTTCTTTAAGACATTCAAATTGAATTCCATTTGCAATAAGAATTGCCACTCCCCTCTTTTGCTTAGGTTTGTAGCTACTGTAAAATGTATTTCTGTACCCAAAGCGTTTTAGCTTTTCATGTTCTAGTTGAGGTAAATGGGTTTCTTACAAAAAAAAACTTGAGCCTTTTCTTTTTTCAATTTAGCCAGGATCTTGCTCCTCTTAACAGGATTATTCATCCCATTTACATTGAGTGACGCCAGTTTTATATTATTAAATGGCATTTAAATGGTCCAATCCTGAATTACGTTTTTCAACCTCCAGACAACTTAGAACTGCACAAACCTTAACCCTTAAACAACGTGTGCTAACTAGAAAAAACAAAGAGAAAACAGATAACTCCCAAGCTAGGGTGCTTCGTTGCCACCCTAAGTCCCCGTTGGTAGGCAGAGTGGAGATCCTCCTCCAGGAGGGTCCCTCACTAGACGTGAAACATCTCATTTCACACATCTTAGCAGTCCAACGTCATCCGATAGCTAGTGTTTTGTATTTTCAAGTGAAGTCTTTAGTCTTTTACTTATTTTGGCCCCATTCCAGCGTAAAAGAAATATATATGGCTGTACGTACATTTTTTAATAAAACTTGTAATAATAATGTTTAGAGGGGAAAATAAAGAAATTAATAAAATAGCCCTGCCAAACCATCCTAAGAAGAACGTATCCTGCAGCGTTAAGATTAAATTACCACTGTTAATGAGTGGGGATAACATGCAGGTATTTTAAGGCTCACATCATGGGCAGAGATATTATGTCAGTTATTCAAACAATAGCTTCTTACCGTTGGGTTCATGAAAGGGCCAACCAAATTTTTACATACGTGACAAACGGGGAATAAAAGTTAGTTGAATGGAATCCGCTCGAACTCCTGTAATCTTTCCTTTGAGCGCCGCGCAGTATCTCCTGTGCTCCTCTCCCCGGCGCGCTGCCATGTAGAGGTCCGAAGGAGCTGCTCCAACTCCCAGCCTGGATTCACAGCGCTACAGCCTGGTGTTTCCACGGTGTGGCCTCTCTTCCTCAGCTCCTGAGCTGCGTCATGTGCGCTCTCATAGGTACGAGTTCCCGAGTCCCAGTGGATGCGCATCTTGTCTGGCGGAGTCTGGAAACGAATTCCCTTCTCTTTCAGGAGCTTCTTTATCCCCGCATAAGCCTTGCGCTTCTGGACAACCTCTGCAGCGTAGTCATGGTCAAAAAATAGGCGTCTCCCTTCAATCATTATTTTCTTTCCCCAGGCTTTTTTCAATACTGTTTCTTTGGTGTTAAACTGCAGGAAATTTACCACTATAGGCCTGGGTGGTTGGTTCGGCTTTAGTTTACGAGCTAAAGCTCTATGAGCACGCTGGATCTGCAGGTTAATGTCCGTTGTCAATGCAAGTTCACTTTTCAAGAGTTGCTCCACAAAATCAGGCACGGAATTCCCTTCTTTCCCTTCTGGTACACCAAAGATGCGGATATTATTCCGCCTAGAGCGCCCCTCCATATCTGTTAACTTTTCCTGCATTGTTTTCTGTCTTTCCATGGACTTAATGAGCGCCTCTTTCATACCCATGTTGGCCGACTTGGAGTCGTTGATCCGTGCTTCTGCTTCATTCAGCCTGGTCTCGTTAGCCTGGATCCGTGTGGAGTTAACAGAAAGTTTTTGGTAAATTTCCTGTTTAAGGTCTTTGAGTTCTTTTTTCATGTCTTCTTTGAGTTCTTCTTTGAGAGTGTGTATGTCTGTTTTGTGTTCAGTCCTGAAATCGAGTATTTCCTTACTGATACTTTGAAGCACTGAGCTCATGTTTTCCTCGGGGTTGCCTTTAGTGCACATGTCGTCCATCTCCAGTGTATTCTTCCCTTCTTGTGTGCCACGTTTCGTTCGACTTCTGGTTGTTACTCCCCTAATCATGCCAGAGTAAAATTACTATGAATTGCTCAACATGTAGTGAATTTAGGGGCCCTTATTCTAGCTTGCCATCGGGAGTTCAAGCTCATGCAGCCATCTTGTTAGCCGCCAGTAGACAGTTCTGTGTCCCCACGGTAGCGGTCTTAAAGCAGGATGGAGGACCATGGTAGTGGTCTTAAAGCAGGATGGAGGACCATGGTAGTGGTCTTAAAGCAGGATGGGGGACCACGGTAGCGGTCTTCAAGCAGGATGGGGGACCACGGTAGGGGTCTTAAAGCAGGATGGGGGACCACGGTAGCGGTCTTCAAGCAGGATGGGGGACCACGGTAGGGGTCTTCAAGCAGGATGGGGGACCACGGTAGCGGTCTTAAAGCAGGATGGGGGACCACGGTAGCGGTCTTAAAGCAGGATGGGGGACCACGGTAGCGGTCTTAATGCAGGATGGGGGACCACGGTAGGGGTCTTAAAGCAGGATGGGGGACCACGGTAGCGGTCTTAAAGCAGGATGGGGGACCACGGTAGGGGTCTTAAAGCAGGATGGGGGACCACGGTAGCGGTCTTAAAGCAGGATGGGGGACCACGGTAGCGGTCTTAATGCAGGATGGGGGACCACGGTAGCGGTCTTAATGCAGGATGGGGGACCACGGTAGCGGTCTTAAAGCAGGATGGGGGACCACGGTAGCGGTCTTAAAGCAGGATGGGGGACCACGGTAGGGGTCTTAAAGCAGGATGGGGGACCACGGTAGCGGTCTTAAAGCAGGATGGGGGACCACGGTAGCGGTCTTAATGCAGGATGGGGGACCACGGTAGCGGTCTTAATGCAGGATGGGGGACCACGGTAGCGGTCTTAATGCAGGATGGGGGACCACGGTAGCGGTCTTAAAGCAGGATGGGGGACCATGGTACAGGTCTTACCAGCTCTCCTCAGATAATTTAGGGAGTTAATGTTATCAAATAATAATTTCCTAAAATCTGCAGTGTTTTGACAGAATATAGTTTATGATCGAACTCTTTCATTATTCTGGAGATAAGTTCAGCATTGAAGTGTAAATCTCCGCTTGTCTTTTAGAGGGTGTTGCATAGAAATCCTTTTCCCCGGGCAAGTTAGGTAAGTAGGCGTCCAGGTTTACTACCAGATTCAAATATTTATGTATTGCATAGAATATTAAAGTTCCAGCTTTCTGAGTTAGTAGCTGGTCCAAGGCTGATCTGGCTGCATCCAGTTTTTCAAGCACAGAAACAGATGAGGAGTGTTTAAACTTCCTCTCCAAGTTATTAATGTGCTGTTCAAGGTCTAGCTGTTTAACGAAGATGCTCTTCTTTTTCACAGATGCCTTGCCTGCCTCCCATAGAGTAGAAGCACTGACCCCCGGGAAAACATTTGTAGAAAGAAATAGTTCCTATTGATCTTCTAAATATTTTAAAAACACAGGGTCACCTACTTAATATTTTTATTAGCTAACATTTCATAGATGTGGCCAAACCACATCTAATGAACACAAACTGAAAACGTCTGACTCTTCAGTCATTTGTTTTATAGTGCATATGTGTGTATATGATGATCTTATCACGTTGGCTGTTCCTGCCATCCTGTCCAGTCCCCCCAGAGACAGATTTCAGCTCCCCCCGTCCAGCCGCTGCTCTGTTCCTGGAAGACCTGCAGCATGTTGAAGCTGCATCGCTTTGCTGTTCAGCATCTAACAGCTGGTCCTGCACAGCAGCCAGAAGAGAGTCGGCCCTTTTTCTGTTGTATCTGTAGAAAAGCACATGCTCTGTTTACATTTGACTTTATCTCCATTAAATGAAGAGCAGAGATTTTAATGTGCATTTAAGCTGTTTTATTTACCTGATCGATGCAGCTGGTGGCAGCAGGAGCATCCAGGATGCTGTTCGGCTTGCTTCTCTGATGAAGGATCAGAACCAGATTACATACAAAAAAGATGGAGGATGTGTGCTGAGCCCCCCCCCCCCCCCCCCCCCCCCTCTCATCCTGCTGACCCACGACTGCACACCGTCACAGCTCGGTGTGTGTGCATGCATATATATATATATATATATATATATGTGTGTGTGTGTGTGTGTGTGTGTGTGTGTGTGTGTGTGTTTATGTATTATAAGTATAGGACTTTTGTTATCTGTGGTGTCATCGTTTTTATCTAGGACCCTGAGTCTGTAATAAAAATGGGATTTGAATTTGAGTTAATCTGTTTCTGAACGACCAATCAAGTTTTTCCAGTCTTAAAGCATCTTCCTCCTCCTCTTCCTCATCTTAGTCTTCCTCCTCCTCCTCACCAGCTGGTGGCGGTAACGCGCCGTTACGTTGTGTACCAATAAACACCAGAAGAAGATACTGGTCACAGTGCACATGCGCGGATAAGGACCCTGTAGTTCGTGAGGGTCGCTGTGCTCTAGTTCCGGTTCTGGTCCGTCCGGCTGTGACCGGTATGTTCAGACTGCTTCTCTGGAGGCTCAGCGGGCCGCCGGGGTTCCTTTCTGCCGTCTCCACTCGCTCCTCCAGCGGCTTCCCTCCGCAGCTGCCCGCCGCTCAGGTCCGCAGGACCTTCTTGGACTTTTTCCAGGAGAAACATGGACACCTGCTGGTTCCGTCCTCCCCGGTTCGGCCCAGAGGAGACCCCAGCCTGCTGTTCGTCAACGCCGGCATGAACCAGGTCAGTCAATCCGTGTGTTCTGGTCCAGTTCTGGATCTTCTCACACTGTATTAGTCCTGCTGTTACAGACGGGTCCAGTTCGGTGGGACCTGGTTTATCCCGCTGCTGGTTCCGTCAGAGAAAATAAAGTCCAACAGTCTGATTTCAGGAACTTTACATAAAGTCAGAGTTTTTGTTATTTACCCGAAGTTCTGCCTCATTTAATCTTTCCATGAAGTCCATCAGAACCCCGGTGGCTCATCTTTGGCTCAGATATGATGAAGAACTGGTCATGATGCTGGACAAGCTGTGCTGAAGTCAGCTTCTAGTTTAAGACCAACATAAATAACAATTCCACAGTTTTATCTAAGGACCAAGACCACATTAGACCACATTAGACCCCATTAGACCGCATTAGACCTTTTCAGACCTCATTAGACCACATTGGACCCCATTAGACCGCATTAGACCTTTTCAGACCTCTTTAAAGAACGAGCACTGGTTTCAGTTAGGGTTGGTCCAGTCAGTTCGGTGAGTTTCTGTTTAGTTTGGGTTTTTGTTTACATCGCTGGTGTGGGGGTGTCGTTTGCACCTTCTCTCTACAACCAGTTGAGGCCGTGACGCAGGCCACACCCACTGGTTACTGCTCAGGTAAAGCAGGTAGAGGCGGTGATTTTCAGGAAAATCCTGTTTAAAAGTATAAAGTATAAAAACCCTCAGACTTACACAGCTATCTATTAAAAACCTGAAACTTTCACATCCAGCCTAAAGGAGGCCAAGAAAACCTTTTATCAGAACAAGATCCGCAATGCTCCCAACACACGACATGTTCATGGTGTTTAACTCTCTTCTATCTCCACCACCTGCTCAGCCTCCCACTGTGCTGACTGCAGAAATGTTTGCTTCCTACTTCACTGAAAAGGTCGCTGCCATCAGTAACCAATTCACTGAGCCGGACCAACTCAGCCTTACCAAACCAGCTACTGGTGCCTCACTCTGCTCCTTCAGCTCTCTAAATGAGGACCAAGTCTCTAAACTTCTAATCAGCTCAAAACCCACGACCTGTCCTCTTGATCCTGTTCCCTCTGACATCCTGCAGAGCATTTTACCTACAATCAAACCTGCAGTAACCCATATTATCACCTCCTCTCTTAAATCCGGTGTCTTTCCTTCTGCCTTCAAGCAAGCTCGGGTTCCCTGCTGCTGAAGAAACCCACAATCAACCCAGCCCAGGTTGGAAACTACCGGCAGGTCTCACTGCTTCCATTCATGTCTAAACTACTAGAGCGTGCCGTCTTCAGTCAGGTCTCACAGTTCCTCCAAGACAACAACCTGTTAGATCCATATCAATCTGGCTATAGGCAAGGTCACTCTACTGAAACTGCTCTCCTGTCAGTTACTGATTCCCTACGGGTTGCCAGATCCACTGGTCAATCCTCAGTCCTTATACTGCTGGACCTGTCGGCTGCCTTTGACACGGTCAACCATCATATACTGTTCTCCATACTCTCGGAGCTTGGTATCTCAGGATCTATCCTCTCGTGGTTTACGTCCTACCTCACAGGAAGATCTTTCAAAGTATCTTGGTGAGGGGGCGTGTCCAGATCACATGACCTGACAACAGGGGTGCCTCAGGGCTCGGTGCTTGGCCCTCTTCTCTTTTCAGTATACACCTCCTCACTCGGTGCATCATTAGCTCTCATGGCTTCTCCTACCACTGCTATGTAGATGACACTCAGCTTTTCCTTTCTTTCCCACCTGACGACACAACGTCTCAATGTGAATATCAGCATGTTGCTGATATCTCCGCATGGATGAAGGATCGCCACCTTCAGCTAAATCTGTCCAAGACTGAGCTTATTGTCTTTCCAGCCAATCCTTCCTTACCGCCACAGATAAGCGTGCAGCTTGACTCCATCACGCTTGTACCTACGTCTTCTACCAGGACTCTTGGTGTCATGGTAGACAACCAGCTGACCTTTAAGGATCATGTTGCCTCGGTTGCTCGATCTTGCCGCTTTGCTCTCTACAACATCAGGAGGATCAGACCCTACCTGACTGAACACACGGCCCAGCTCCTGGTCCAGGCTCTGGTCATTTCACGCATTGACTGCTGCAACTCCTTACTGGCTGGCCTGCCTGCATGCTCAGTTAAACCTCTGCAGATGATCCAGAATGCAGCAGCACGTCTGGTCTTCAACCAGCCCAAAAGAGCTCATGTCACTCCGCTGCTAATCGCTCTCCACTGGCTTCCAGTTGCAGCACGCATCAAATTCAAAGCTCTGCTTCTGGCTTACAAAACAATAACCCAAACGGCTCCGGTCTACCTCCACTCCTTAATCCAGAGCTACACTCCCTCTCCACAGTTACGCTCTGCCAGTGAAAGACGCCTAGTGCTCCCACCACAAGGTGGCGCCACATCAGTAGCTAGACTCTTCTCCTCTGTTGTTCCCTGGTGGTGGAACTTTAGCAAGCGCATTAAAACACAGCTTCTGATTGGTGGAAATGTCAGTTAGGTTCATTTTATGTTGTAAACTGAATCCACCAATCTGAAACTGTCTTTTAATGAACTTCTGAATTCTGGAACTCAACTCAGTCCAAACTGGTAGAGTCCAAGTCATGTAGTTTTTGAGCAGGATCTAGTCTAATCAGGTCTGAAGAGGTCTAATGTGGTCTGAAGCTGTCAGGTCTCTAAAAACCAGTGGACTTGTCCTTCACTCATGTCCCATTCAGCAGCTAACGTCAGGTCTGGTGGACAGACTGAACATGACAACAGATGGTCTGTGTTCTGGTCTCAGTTCAAGCCCATCTTCCTGGGAACGGCAGACCCCCGTACCAAGATGGCGTCGTACCGCCGCGTGGTCAACAGTCAGAAGTGTGTCCGAGCCGGCGGCAAACACAACGACCTGGAGGATGTGGGCCGAGATGGACACCACCACACCTTCTTCGAGATGCTGGGGAACTGGTCCTTCGGAGACTACTTCAAGGTGGTGGTGGTGGTGGGGGGGTGTTTAACTTCCTGTTTCCTGGGGCGGAGCCTCGGTTACCGTGTTTGTGTGTGTGTATGTTCAGGAGGAGGCATGTGAGATGGCTTGGAGCCTCCTCACAGAGCATTATGGGATACCTGCAGACAGACTGTATGTGTCCTACTTTGGTGGTGACGCATCGTCACGGTTACCAGCTGACGAGGAGACGAGACACATCTGGTTGGACATGGGGTAGGTCTACAGCTTGTTCTGGCTCTGGTTCTGGTTCTGGTTCAGCTCACGTCACTGTCCCCCGCAGGGTCCCAGCCGCTCGTGTCCTGCCGTTTGGACTGAAGGACAACTTCTGGGAGATGGGGGACACGGGCCCCTGTGGCCCCTGCACTGAGATCCACTACGACCACGTGGGGGGCCGAGATGCTGCAGCGCTCGTCAATGCAGACAATCCGGATGTGGTGGAAATCTGGAACCTGGTCTTCATTCAGTACAACAGGTCTGTGCAAACTTTATGGACCAGTTC
The DNA here is from genome assembly GCF_017639745.1 of Melanotaenia boesemani. NCBI lineage: Eukaryota > Metazoa > Chordata > Actinopteri > Atheriniformes > Melanotaeniidae > Melanotaenia > Melanotaenia boesemani. The sequence goes on along the minus strand of NC_055685.1, from coordinate 40,237,390 downwards.
AGACTAGATAAGACCAGATCAAACCGGTAGAGACCAGATAAGACCAGGTCAAACCGGTTCAGACCAGGTCAAACCGGTTGAGACCAGATAAGACCAGATCAAACCGGTTGAGACCAGATAAGACCAGATCAAACCGGTTGAGACCAGATAAGACCAGGTCAAACCGGTTGAGACCAGATAAGACCAGGTCAAACCGGTTCAGACCAGATAAGACCAGGTCAAACCGGTTCAGACCAGATAAGACCAGGTCAGACTGGTTAAGACCAGATCAGATCATGTAAGACCATGTCAAACCAGTTTAGACCAGTTCCTGGGATTTTCCTGGGTTTTGGTGGTTCAGGTCTGGGTCTTTTTCAGGGAGACGGACCAGAGTCTGAGACTGTTGCCCCGGTTTAGCGTGGACACCGGGATGGGACTGGAGCGGCTGGTGAGCATCCTGCAGGGTCGGCGGTCCAACTACGACACGGACCTGTTCATGCCGCTGCTGCACGCCATCCACCAGGTAACCGCCGAATACGGCCTGTTACAGTGACTTGTTTGTCGTCACGGTGACTAGAGTCTGCTGTATTCTCAGAGGTCGGGGGTGGAGCCATATGGCAGCGGGACCGGAGCAGCAGACGGGGGAAAGCTGGACCTGGCCTACAAAGTTGTGGCTGACCACATCCGGACCTTATCGGTCTGCATCGCTGACGGAGTCCATCCGGGCATGTCTGGCGCCGAGTGAGTCACTCTCCAATCAGCTGTCAGTGCTGTGATGTCGTGAGACATCTGATTTGTTTGTCTGTCAGGTTGGTGTTACGGAGGATTCTGCGGCGAGCTGTTCGATTCTGTGTCGAGGTCCTGCAGGCTCCCCAGGGAGCGCTGGCAAGCCTGGTTCCCACTGTCACACAGATTCTGGTAAAATACATTTTCCATCATCCTCCTGGGCAGGAAGATACAAATTCACCTGGTTCACTGATCCAAACCACCTGATTAGACCACATCAGACTATGTTATACTACTTTAGACCTCTTTAGAGATCTTCAGGCCACATTAGAGCACTTTAGACCACATTTGACCACATTGGACTACAAGACCGCTTTAGACCACATTAGACCTCTTTAGACCATTTCACACCACCTTAACTAAACCTGGACCAGAGTCCAGGACCCATCATGATTTCTGTCCCACTTCTCCGCCGGCAGGGGGATGTGTATCCGGAGCTGGAACGGGAGTCAGATCGGGTGAGTCCTCATTGTGAGTGATGTCACAGGATGTGGTGATGTCACAGGAAGTGGTCGTCAGCTGTTGGTCTCTTGCAGATCATGGACGTGATCAACGAGAACGAGGCTCACTTCCTGTCGTCTCTGCAGCAGGGCAGCCGGCTGATCCAGAGGACGCTCTGGAAGGATTCCAGACATGGCCTCTTCCCGGGTCAGTCCCGCTGAGCATCGCTTCTGATCATTGATGGCGTGCTGCATTCAGGTGCTGTTGTACATCATGGTGTCCCTTTGGTGCTGTTTCAGCCTCTGTGGCCTGGTCTCTGCACCGAGATCTGGGCTTTCCCCTGGACCTGGTGGACCTGATGTTGGAGGAAAAGGGGGTCCAGGTGGACCGTCAGAAACTGGATCGACTCGTTGCTGAGAACCAGAAGGTGGAGCATCCGTTCTGATGTAAAAACCACCTGGTGTCCACCTGGATGTGGACTACATCCCCAGTGATGCTCAGAGATCCCATTCTGACCACGGGACTGGATCAGAACCAGATCACTTCCTGTCTGCTGTGGTAAATGCGGTGCACAGGTAACTGATGATGTCATCACCTGTTTCAGGCGGCGTCTGAGATGCAGTCAGGTGTCCGGTCACGGCCGATGTTGGACGTCCTCAGTCTAGCAGAGCTGCAGCGTCTTGGTGTCCCTCACACCGACGACCGTCCCAAATACCAATACCACCTGGAGAAGGACCGATATGGTATGTCCCACCTGGACAGGTAACCGCTGATGGGTCTGGGTCACGCCTGTAACCTGAGTCCTCCGTCCTCCCAGTGTTCCCAGCATGCCGTGCAGTGGTGGTGGGTCTGTATGATGGACAGAGTCTAGTGGACGTGGTCTCTGAGGGACAGCGCTGTGGAGTCATCCTGGACCAGACCTGCTTCTACTCTGAGGAGGGGGGGCAGTCACATGACCGGGGCTACCTGACCCCCCACGAGAAACAGGTCAGCGCTCACAGGAAACGCATCATGCGAACAGGAAGTCTTAGTGTCCAGGTAATTCCAGGTGTCTTCTGTCCCTCAGGACATGTTGTGTCCTGTGGAGGCGGTGGTTCGGGTGGGGGGTTATGTGGTCCATCAGGTCACTGCAGCAGACACCCTGAAGTCCGGAGACCATGTCCAGCTCCACCTGGACCAGGTAAGAAACAGACAAGGACCAGAACCAGTGAAATAAGCACCAACAGATAAGCACTCCCCTCCTCTCCATAATCTGTCCTCTCTGTCCTCACTGTCCTCTGTCTTCACTATCCTCTATCTTGACTGTCCTCTGTCTTCACTGTCCTCTCTGTCCTCTGTCTTCACTGTCCTCTCTGTCCTCCCTGTTCTCTCTGTCCTCACTTTCCTCACCATCCTCTCCGTCCTCAGGTCCAGCGGATGTCCTGCATGGTGAACCACACAGCGACCCACATCCTGAACTTTGCTCTGAGGAAGGTTCTGGGTCCGTCTGTCCACCAGAGAGGGTCTCATGTTTCTGCCGACCGCCTGCGCTTTGACTTCAGCATCAAGGTGGAGCAACTAGGTAAATTTCTACCTGACTAACAGGGTTCTGGCTCGGTTCTGATGAGTCCGTTGGTCCTCAGGGTTCTCTCAGCGTCTCCCAACTGCAGCAGGTAGAAAGGTGTGTCCATGAGATCGTCTCAGCCAATCAGATCATCCACAGCCTGGAGGTTCCTCTGCAGAAAGCCAGGAGCATCAGAGGACTGAGGACGGTGAACGAGGTAAACAGACTCACTGGACACCACCTGCTGTCTCACCTGCTGTCTCATCTGCTGTCTCACCTGATGTCTCACCTGATGTCTCATCTGCTGTCTCACCTGCTGTCTCACCTGATGTCTCACCTGATGTCTCACCTGCTGTCTCATCTGCTGTCTCACCTGTTGTCTCACCTGATGTCTCATCTGCTGTCTCAGCTGATGTCTCAGCTGCTGTCTCACCTGATGTCTCACCTGATGTCTCACCTGTTGTCTCCAGGTGTACTAACTGTCGTGTCTCTGCAGGTGTATCCAGATCCTGTTCGGGTGGTGTCATTGGATGTGCTGGTCTCAGAGCTGTTGGACGGTGGGACGGACAGAGAGACCTCTGTAGAGCTCTGTTGTGGAACGTAAGACTGGAATTTACCTGTTATCATATCCTGTCCATTCTTTCACCTGTCCTGCCCATCTGTCCAGTTTTCTACCTGTAACTCACCTCTTGAAGGGTTGATGGTCTCGTTCCCACTTCCTCTTCAAGCCGAACCTTCAGCTCTCAGGTGATTGGCTGGCAGGGTGATCTCACCAATCAGAGAGCTGCCAGCTGATCCCAGAAGAAACTAAATAATGTTGAACTAAACGAAACGACACCAATATGGACGTATTGATCTCAGAAATCTTCCAAAAAAACAAGTTGCTTCCATTTATTCAGGTGTGGAATAAAGTTTATAGAAAACACAAAAACTCCTGAACAAAGAAGCGCTGCTCCTTCTCGCCTGCCGTCGGGTTTTAACTCCACTGTCTCCTTCGAGGTTCAGCAGACTGGTTTTCTGTCCACATTATCCCACCTGTCCCGTTTTCACCTCCCCCTGTGGACGAGAGGACCTGGGGGTTGGTCCGGTTGATGGTCCAGTAGGCCCATCATGACTACAACATGACGATGATGATGATGATGACAATAATATATGATGAATTAAAGCTGAAAGCAGCGATGAAGGCCCTTGCACCTCTGGCGCCGCTCCAGCCGGTTGCACCGCCCCATCAGGCGGCAACCTGCCTCCCGCAGCACGACCACTCTTGCCCCCAGTCGTACGCTCGTTGAGTTTTCCCCGTTCGGAGGTCATTTTCTTCCTGTGAGGTTCACCTGGCATGTCACGCTGCCCAGTGATGACATCACAAGCGTTCGTGACCATGTTTCTGGCAAATCGTGTGAAATCAATAAAGACGGAAACTTGGTTTTAATATCTGCAGAAATCAATATGGCCACTAAGTGGTGCTATAGCGTTTCTTTATGTAGTAACATGTTCAGGTTGGGACTTTATTGACATGTCTTCTGGTCACCTGAATCAAGAGTTAAAGCCACTTCCTGCTTCCAGGGGGCGGGGCTATGGCGTTGAAAACATCTGGACAAAGTGCAACATGTTGAGTTTGGTGCAAATTGAGCGTTGTATGTCAGAAATAATGGATTCGGTGCTTGATGGTGAAACAGCTAAACTTGATGAGGCACCACCGCTGAATTCCACCTCTTTTGAGAAGGTTTTTGATAACTTTCTATCACGCATGCCTCTGGAGTGTTCAGACTGATTTTGAGACCAGTACGATAAAAGGAGGAGAGGAGGAGATAGTTTAAATGCAAGGAAAGAAACATACAAAAGTGACCCCAAAATTTCTTTCAAAATAGCCGACTTCCTACATGTTTGTACATCCTGCCAAGTTCTATCAATATACCGGATTTCAGCCATATCGATCAATGTAGTGGGCGGTTATGATCAATTAAATATTTGTAGGGGGCGCTGTAGAGCCATATTGCAATTTTTCCAGCATATGTCAATGCAGCTGAGTTTCCGGCCTGACTGCGTTCATCCCTGGCGAGTTTGATGGAGATCAACAGTGGGTCAAGTACTTCCTGTGTCATGGTGTCAGACCACTATTCGCCATGGTTACGTTTGGCGAAGGAACTTAAGTTTTTTATTGTGGTATCATGAAAGGGTTTGACCTGTTGTGAAGCACTTTCAAGTGTGTAAGTTTTATTCCTGAGGAGATGGACCCCGGCGTCTGAAAAAAATATGGATCTGTTCAGGGTCAGATCCTGATTAATCCCTGCAAGTCTGATGGGGATTGGATCAGAATTGAGGGATTTATAGTGATTTATGATGTCATGGCGTCTTATCAAAGATCACCATGGTGCCATGGTCTCGCCCTGCAGCGTAGAGCAACAGTTTTCACCAGATATCATCACCAACTTGTTTTCTGCTGTCTGACCCAGTTTGGACCTGGTTGTGTCCAAAACGTCAGAGAAGTGGGTCTCAAAGTGAAAACCATGACTTCCTGTCGCCAGGGGGCGGGGCCAATTCATAACCCAAATATTGACCTGTAGATATGTTCAGGATGGGACTGGCATCATACATGGCCATTTTGGTTCAGATATATTGTTTAATGTGGAAGTTATATCACTTTCGTTTTTCATGGCGAGACGTCAAACTTTGAGGCCCCGCCCCCTCTATGCTCTTTCTCCTATTAGAAAACTTTTAATACCTTTTGAAGACACATGCCTTCTGAAGAACCTAAACCATTTTGGTTTCAGTAAGATAAAATCTCTAGGACGAGAAAGATTTTAAGCAACGTGAGCAAAACGCCAAAATGGCAACTTTGACCCAAAATGGCCAACTTCCTTTTGGTTTTAGGCCGTTGCTCCAAAAGGATTTTTTGTTCGTCAGAGCATTTAGAATACGTGTAGCAAAGTTCTCAAAGATTGATGATGTGCAGTGGCGGGCATTGTCAGTAGGTGGCGCTCTCGTTCAAAAATATGTAAATTTCCTTTGGTGGGTTTGCCATTTACTTTTTAGAAGAAGAATACAGAAAGAACAGCAATTACAACAGGACTTCATGCCGCCTTCGGTGCTCGGGTCCAGTTCAGACCAGGATCCAGGACCAGGGTCCATGGTCCAGATCCACCATCAGATCCATCAGTCTCGGAGGCCATTTCTGCTGTGGTTCTCCTGAACCTCTGTGTTATGTTTTCTCTATGAAAGTGAGACTCGCTCTACCAAGCACCACTTGAGCTGATCTCTGATTGGTGGACGTCCCGCGTCCCACCATGTCTTCTCTTTGTATCTGTGTTCAGCCACCTGCTGCAGACCGGCGCCATCCAGGACCTGGTGATTGTCTCGGAGAAACAGCTGGTTAAAGGAATCAGTCGAGTTGTCGCGGTGACCGGACAGGACGCAGCACGGGTCAGTCCAAGTGTGGTCACATGATCAAAACCTCGGGCCTCACACACGACTGACAGGCTAAAGATGGACTGCTCCTTGTCCGTGTTCTCAGGCTCGGGAGGCCGGTCAGGTTCTTGCTCAAGATGTGGACTCTCTGTCAGCCAGACTCTCAGGCTCCACCCCTTCCAGCCTGGACTCCGCCCACCAGTTCTCTAAGGAGGCCAGTGTCCTGTCTGATGTGAGTGGACTTCCCATGATGCAGTGCAGGCGGTGAGCAGGTGTGAGATGGCGTTTGACCCTCTGCTGTGTCTGACAGGCTGTAGATAACACCCCCATCCCCCAGTGGCAGTGCAGAGACCTGCAGAACCGCCTCAGAGCGCTGATCAGGACCGCCAACACTCTCATCAGGAAGCTGGAGACCAGACAGGTGAGTGCACACTGTTAACGCACCTGTCACACTCCTGCTGCTGCTCTGACACCGTTTTCCCATCATGCTTTGCTCAGGCTGCAGACAGAGCTCAGGCTCTGCTGGAGAAGAACTTCAGGAAGGAGGTGCTGGTGGACTCTGTGGAGACGGACTCGCTGTCGGTACGTGGGACCAGAACTGGACCTGTGATCACATGACTCATCACCTTGGACAGGCTGATGAGGTCATGTGACCTTTGAGCCGAGCGTGTGAGAGATGTGGCGTCTGTACGACCGGCTTGGCGACCTTTCACCTTTTTATGTAAACACGTCACTGCTGGTTGGTTCATTCAAAACGTAACTCGGTTCAACCAAAAGGTACTTTTACTGTTAAAAGTAACTTTAGTTACTTTTGTAAATGAACATTCTTAAAAAATCTGTCATTATTTTTCTTGTAACTTAATTACGGTTTAGTACGAAATATAAAACAAACTCAGACACGAAGCAGTTCACCAACTTATTTATTAGTTTTAAGTCCGGCCAGCAGATTACTGCAGCATGAAATCCGTGCTGAGAACCCGGAGGACGGAGGGACCAGAGAACGGTGTTCTCGATACCTTTGGTCTAACTCAGCATGTGGTCCAGAGGACCCTGTCTGGATCTGGTCGTCTCTAAAGCTCTGAATGTTTCCAGGTTTTGGGGATGGACGTTGTTCTGTCTGATCATTCCTGGGTTTCTGTGAGATGCTGTTAACTGTCAACAAAATGCCCAAACAGAGGTTATCAAGGACCGGTACACTGGTGAAAATACCAAGCCAGAGACCTGGTAGTAGTCCTGAACTCAGACATGGATTTTAGCAGTTATATTAAGACAGATGTGAAGTTGGCCTGTTATCACTTAAAGAACATCTGGAAGATTAAAGGACTGATGACTCGGCAGGATTTAGAAAAACTGGTCCACATTTATCTTTAGTAGACTGGACTACAGGTGTCCCTAAAAAGTCCATCAGACACCTGCAGTTAGTCCAGAACGCTGCTGCTCCAGTCCTCACTAAGACCAGGAACGTAGATCCTAGAACTCCAGTCCTCACTAAGACCAAGAAAGTAGATCCTAGAACTCCAGTCCTCACTAAGACCAGGAACGTAGATCCTAGAACTCCAGCCCTCACTAAGACCAGGGAAGTAGATCCTAGAACTCCAGCCCTCACTAAGACCAAGAAAGTAAATCCTAGAACTCCAGTCCTCACTAAGACCAGGAAAGTAGATCCTAGACCCCCAGTCCTCATTAAGACCAGAAACGTAGACCCTAGAACTCCAGTCCTCACTAAGACCAGGAAAGCAGATCCTAGACCTCCAATCCTCACTAAGACCAGGAAAGTAGATCCTAGCCCTCCAGTCCTCACTGAGACCAGGAAAGTAGATCCTAGAACTCCAGTCCTCACTAAGACCAGGAAAGTAGATCCTAGACCTCCAGTCCTCATTAAGACCAGGAAAGTAGATCCTAGATCTCCAGTCCTCACTAGGACCAGGAAAGTAGATCCTAGACCTCCAGCCCTCACTAAGACCAGGAAAGTAGATCCTAGAACTCCAGTCCTCACTGAGACCAAGAAAGTAGATCCTAGACCTCCAGTCCTCACTGAGACCAGGAAAGTAGACCCTAGAACTCCAGTCCTCACTAAGACCAGGAAAGTAGATCCTAGAACTCCAGTCTTCACTAAGACCAGGAAAGTAGATCCTAGAACTCCAGTCCTCACTAAGACCAAGAAAGTAGATCCTAGAACTCCAGTCCTCACTAAGACCAAGAAAGTAGATCCTAGAACTCCAGTCCTCACTAAGACCAGGAAAGTAGATCCTAGACCTCCAGTCCTCACTAAGACCAGGAAAGTAGATCCTAGACTTCCAGTCCTCACTAAGACCAGGAAAGTAGATCCTAGACCTCCAGTCCTCACTAAGACCAGGAACGTAGATCCTAGAACTCCAGTCCTCACTAAGACCAGGAACGTAGATCCTAGACCTCCAGCCCTCACTAAGACCAGGAAAGTAGATCCTAGACCTCCAGCCCTCACTAAGACCAGGAAAGTAGATCCTAGAACTCCAGTCCTCACTAAGACCAAGAAAGTAGATCCTTGAACTCCAGTCCTCACTAAGACCAGGAAAGTAGATCCTAAAACTCCAGTCTTCACTAAGACCAGGAAACTAGATCCTAGACCTCCAGTCCTCACCAAGACCAGGAAAGTAGATCCTAGACCTCCAGTCCTCACTAAGACCAGGAACGTAGATCCTAGAACTCCAGCCCTCACTAAGACCAGGAAAGTAGATCCTAGACCTCCAGTCCTCACTAAGACCAGGAAAGTAGATCCTAGACCTCCAGTCCTCACTAAGACCAGGAACGTAGATCCTAGACCTCCAGTCCTCACTAAGACCAGGAAAGTAGATCCTAGACCTCCAGTCCTCACTAAGACCAGGAAAGTAGATCCTAGACCTCCAGCCCTCGCTAAGACCAGGAAAGTAGATCCTAGACCTCCAGTCCTCACTAAGACCAAGGAAGTAGATCCTAGAACTCCAGCCCTCACTAAGACCAGGAAAGTAGATCCTAGAACTCCAGTCCTCACTAAGACCAAGAAAGTAGATCCTAGAACTCCAGTCCTCACTAAGACCAGGAAAGTAGATCCTAGAACTCCAGTCCTCACTAAGACCAAGAAAGTAGATCCTAGAACTCCAGTCCTCACTAAGACCAGGAAAGTAGATCCTAGAACTCTACTCCTCACTAAGACCAGGAAAGTTGATCCTAGACCTCCAGTCCTCACTAAGACCAGGAAAGTACGTCCTAGAACTCCACTCCTCACTAAGACCAGGAAAGTAGATCCTAGAACTCCACTCCTCACTAAGACCAGGAAAGTAGATCCTAGAACTCTACTCCTCACTAAGACCAGGAAAGTACGTCCTAGACCTCCAGTCCTCACTAAGACCAGGAAAGTAGATCCTAGACTTCCAGTCCTCACTAAGACCAGGAAAGTAGATCCTAGACCTCCAGTCCTCACTAAGACCAGGAAAGTAGATCCTAGACCTCCAGTCCTCACTAAGACCAGGAAAGTAGATCCTAGACCTCCAGTCCTCACTAAGACCAGGAAAGTAGATCCTAGACCTCCAGCCCTCACTAAGACCAGGAAAGTAGATCCTAGAACTCCAGTCCTCACTAAGACCAAGAAAGTAGATCCTAGAACTCCAGTCCTCACTAAGACCAGGAAAGTAGATCCTAGAACTCCAGTCCTCACTAAGACCAAGAAAGTAGATCCTAGAACTCCAGTCCTCACTAAGACCAGGAAAGTAGATCCTAGAACTCTACTCCTCACTAAGACCAGGAAAGTTGATCCTAGACCTCCAGTCCTCACTAAGACCAGGAAAGTACGTCCTAGAACTCCACTCCTCACTAAGACCAGGAAAGTAAATCCTAGAACTCCACTCCTCACTAAGACCAGGAAAGTAGATCCTAGACTTCCAGTCCTCACTAAGACCAGGAAAGTAGATCCTAGACCTCCAGTCCTCACTAAGACCAGGAAAGTAGATCCTAGACCTCCAGTCCTCACTAAGACCAGGAAAGTAGATCCTAGACCTCCAGTCCTCACTAAGACCAGGAAAGTAGATCCTAGAACTCCAGTCCTCACTAAGACCAAGAAAGTAGATCCTAGAACTCCAGTCCTCACTAAGACCAGGAAAGTAGATCCTAGAACTCCAGTCCTCACTAAGACCAAGAAAGTAGATCCTAGAACTCCAGTCCTCACTAAGACCAGGAAAGTAGATCCTAGAACTCTACTCCTCACTAAGACCAGGAAAGTTGATCCTAGACCTCCAGTCCTCACTAAGACCAGGAAAGTACGTCCTAGAACTCCACTCCTCACTAAGACCAGGAAAGTAGATCCTAGAACTCCACTCCTCACTAAGACCAGGAAAGTAGATCCTAGAACTCTACTCCTCACTAAGACCAGGAAAGTACGTCCTAGACCTCCAGTCCTCACTGAGACCAAGAAAGTAGATACTAGAACTCCAGTCCTCACTGAGACCAGGAAAGTAGATCCTAGAACTCCAGTCCTCACTAAGACCAAGGAAGTAGATCCTAGAACTCCAGTCCTCACTAAGACCAGGAAAGTAGATCCTAGAACTCCAGTCTTCACAAAGAACAGGAAAGTAGATCCTAGAACTCCAGTCCTCACTAACACCAGGAAAGTAGATCCTAGAACTCCAGTCTTCACTAAGACCAGGAAAGTAGGTCCTAGACCTCCAGTCCTCACTAAGACCAGGAAAGTAGATCCTAGACCTCCACTCCTCACTAAGACCACGAACGTCGATCCTTGAACTGCAGTCCTCACTGAGACCAGGAATGTAGATCCTAGACCTCCAGTCCTCACTGAGACCAAGAAAGTAGATCCTAGAACTCCAGTCCTCATTAAGACCAGGAACGTAGATCCTAGAACTCCAGTCCTCACTAAGACCAAGAAAGTAGATCCTAGAACTCCAGTCCTCACTAAGACCAGGAAAGTAGATCCTAGAACTCCAGTCCTCACTAAGACCAGGAATGTAGATCCTAGAACTCCAGTCCTCACTAAGACCAAGAAAGTAGATCCTAGAACTCCAGTCCTCACTAAGACCAAGAAAGTAGATCCTAGAACTCCAGTCCTCACTAAGACCAAGAAAGTAGATCCTAGAACTCCAGTCCTCACAAAGACCAGGAAAGTTGATCCTAGACCTCCAGTCCTCACTAAGACCAGGAAAGTAGATCCTAGAACTCCACTCCTCACTAAGACCAGGAAAGTAGATCCTAGACCTCCAGTCCTCACTAAGACCAAGAAAGTAGATCCTAGAACTCCAGTCCTCACTAAGACCAGGAAAGTAGATCCTAGACCTCCAGTCCTCACTAAGACCAGGAAAGTAGATCCTAGACTTCCAGTCCTCACTAAGACCAGGAAAGTAGATCCTAGACCTCCAGTCCTCACTAAGACCAGGAACGTAGATCCTAGAACTCCAGTCCTCACTAAGACCAGGAACGTAGATCCTAGACCTCCAGCCCTCACTAAGACCAGGAAAGTAGATCCTAGACCTCCAGTCCTCACTAAGACCAGGAAAGTAGATCCTAGAACTCCAGTCCTCACTAAGACCAAGAAAGTAGATCCTTGAACTCCAGTCCTCACTAAGACCAGGAAAGTAGATCCTAAAACTCCAGTCTTCACTAAGACCAGGAAACTAGATCCTAGACCTCCAGTCCTCACCAAGACCAGGAAAGTAGATCCTAGACCTCCAGTCCTCACTAAGACCAGGAACGTAGATCCTAGAACTCCAGCCCTCACTAAGACCAGGAAAGTAGATCCTAGACCTCCAGTCCTCACTAAGACCAGGAAAGTAGATCCTAGACCTCCAGTCCTCACTAAGACCAGGAACGTAGATCCTAGACCTCCAGTCCTCACTAAGACCAGGAAAGTAGATCCTAGACCTCCAGTCCTCACTAAGACCAGGAAAGTAGATCCTAGACCTCCAGCCCTCACTAAGACCAGGAAAGTAGATCCTAGACCTCCAGTCCTCACTAAGACCAAGGAAGTAGATCCTAGAACTCCAGCCCTCACTAAGACCAGGAAAGTAGATCCTAGAACTCCAGTCCTCACTAAGACCAAGAAAGTAGATCCTAGAACTCCAGTCCTCACTAAGACCAGGAAAGTAGATCCTAGAACTCCAGTCCTCACTAAGACCAAGAAAGTAGATCCTAGAACTCCAGTCCTCACTAAGACCAGGAAAGTAGATCCTAGAACTCTACTCCTCACTAAGACCAGGAAAGTTGATCCTAGACCTCCAGTCCTCACTAAGACCAGGAAAGTACGTCCTAGAACTCCACTCCTCACTAAGACCAGGAAAGTAGATCCTAGAACTCCACTCCTCACTAAGACCAGGAAAGTAGATCCTAGACCTCCAGTCCTCACTAAGACCAGGAAAGTAGATCCTAGACCTCCAGCCCTCACTAAGACCAGGAAAGTAGATCCTAGAACTCCAGTCCTCACTAAGACCAAGAAAGTAGATCCTAGAACTCCAGTCCTCACTAAGACCAGGAAAGTAGATCCTAGAACTCCAGTCCTCACTAAGACCAAGAAAGTAGATCCTAGAACTCCAGTCCTCACTAAGACCAGGAAAGTAGATCCTAGAACTCTACTCCTCACTAAGACCAGGAAAGTTGATCCTAGACCTCCAGTCCTCACTAAGACCAGGAAAGTAGATCCTAGACTTCCAGTCCTCACTAAGACCAGGAAAGTAGATCCTAGACCTCCAGTCCTCACTAAGACCAGGAAAGTAGATCCTAGACCTCCAGTCCTCACTAAGACCAGGAAAGTAGATCCTAGACCTCCAGCCCTCACTAAGACCAGGAAAGTAGATCCTAGAACTCCAGTCCTCACTAAGACCAAGAAAGTAGATCCTAGAACTCCAGTCCTCACTAAGACCAGGAAAGTAGATCCTAGAACTCCAGTCCTCACTAAGACCAAGAAAGTAGATCCTAGAACTCCAGTCCTCACTAAGACCAAGAAAGTAGATCCTAGAACTCCAGTCCTCACAAAGACCAGGAAAGTTGATCCTAGACCTCCAGTCCTCACTAAGACCAGGAAAGTAGATCCTAGAACTCCACTCCTCACTAAGACCAGGAAAGTAGATCCTAGACCTCCAGTCCTCACTAAGACCAAGAAAGTAGATCCTAGAACTCCAGTCCTCACTAAGACCAGGAAAGTAGATCCTAGACCTCCAGTCCTCACTAAGACCAGGAAAGTAGATCCTAGACTTCCAGTCCTCACTAAGACCAGGAAAGTAGATCCTAGACCTCCAGTCCTCACTAAGACCAGGAACGTAGATCCTAGAACTCCAGTCCTCACTAAGACCAGGAACGTAGATCCTAGACCTCCAGCCCTCACTAAGACCAGGAAAGTAGATCCTAGACCTCCAGCCCTCACTAAGACCAGGAAAGTAGATCCTAGAACTCCAGTCCTCACTAAGACCAAGAAAGTAGATCCTTGAACTCCAGTCCTCACTAAGACCAGGAAAGTAGATCCTAAAACTCCAGTCTTCACTAAGACCAGGAAACTAGATCCTAGACCTCCAGTCCTCACCAAGACCAGGAAAGTAGATCCTAGACCTCCAGTCCTCACTAAGACCAGGAACGTAGATCCTAGAACTCCAGCCCTCACTAAGACCAGGAAAGTAGATCCTAGACCTCCAGTCCTCACTAAGACCAGGAAAGTAGATCCTAGACCTCCAGTCCTCACTAAGACCAGGAACGTAGATCCTAGACCTCCAGTCCTCACTAAGACCAGGAAAGTAGATCCTAGACCTCCAGTCCTCACTAAGACCAGGAAAGTAGATCCTAGACCTCCAGCCCTCACTAAGACCAGGAAAGTAGATCCTAGACCTCCAGTCCTCACTAAGACCAAGGAAGTAGATCCTAGAACTCCAGCCCTCACTAAGACCAGGAAAGTAGATCCTAGAACTCCAGTCCTCACTAAGACCAAGAAAGTAGATCCTAGAACTCCAGTCCTCACTAAGACCAGGAAAGTAGATCCTAGAACTCCAGTCCTCACTAAGACCAAGAAAGTAGATCCTAGAACTCCAGTCCTCACTAAGACCAGGAAAGTAGATCCTAGAACTCTACTCCTCACTAAGACCAGGAAAGTTGATCCTAGACCTCCAGTCCTCACTAAGACCAGGAAAGTACGTCCTAGAACTCCACTCCTCACTAAGACCAGGAAAGTAGATCCTAGAACTCCACTCCTCACTAAGACCAGGAAAGTAGATCCTAGAACTCTACTCCTCACTAAGACCAGGAAAGTACGTCCTAGACCTCCAGTCCTCACTAAGACCAGGAAAGTAGATCCTAGACTTCCAGTCCTCACTAAGATCAGGAAAGTAGATCCTAGACCTCCAGTCCTCACTAAGACCAGGAAAGTAGATCCTAGACCTCCAGTCCTCACTAAGACCAGGAAAGTAGATCCTAGACCTCCAGCCCTCACTAAGACCAGGAAAGTAGATCCTAGAACTCCAGTCCTCACTAAGACCAAGAAAGTAGATCCTAGAACTCCAGTCCTCACTAAGACCAGGAAAGTAGATCCTAGACCTCCAGTCCTCACTAAGACCAAGAAAGTAGATCCTAGAACTCCAGTCCTCACTAAGACCAGGAAAGTAGATCCTAGAACTCTACTCCTCACTAAGACCAGGAAAGTTGATCCTAGACCTCCAGTCCTCACTAAGACCAGGAAAGTACGTCCTAGAACTCCACTCCTCACTAAGACCAGGAAAGTAGATCCTAGAACTCCACTCCTCACTAAGACCAGGAAAGTAGATCCTAGACTTCCAGTCCTCACTAAGACCAGGAAAGTAGATCCTAGACCTCCAGTCCTCACTAAGACCAGGAAAGTAGATCCTAGACCTCCAGTCCTCACTAAGACCAGGAAAGTAGATCCTAGACCTCCAGCCCTCACTAAGACCAGGAAAGTAGATCCTAGAACTCCAGTCCTCACTAAGACCAAGAAAGTAGATCCTAGAACTCCAGTCCTCACTAAGACCAGGAAAGTAGATCCTAGAACTCCAGTCCTCACTAAGACCAAGAAAGTAGATCCTAGAACTCCAGTCCTCACTAAGACCAGGAAAGTAGATCCTAGAACTCTACTCCTCACTAAGACCAGGAAAGTTGATCCTAGACCTCCAGTCCTCACTAAGACCAGGAAAGTAGATCCTAGACTTCCAGTCCTCACTAAGACCAGGAAAGTAGATCCTAGACCTCCAGTCCTCACTAAGACCAGGAAAGTAGATCCTAGACCTCCAGTCCTCACTAAGACCAGGAAAGTAGATCCTAGACCTCCAGCCCTCACTAAGACCAGGAAAGTAGATCCTAGAACTCCAGTCCTCACTAAGACCAAGAAAGTAGATCCTAGAACTCCAGTCCTCACTAAGACCAGGAAAGTAGATCCTAGAACTCCAGTCCTCACTAAGACCAAGAAAGTAGATCCTAGAACTCCAGTCCTCACTAAGACCAGGAAAGTAGATCCTAGAACTCTACTCCTCACTAAGACCAGGAAAGTTGATCCTAGACCTCCAGTCCTCACTAAGACCAGGAAAGTACGTCCTAGAACTCCACTCCTCACTAAGACCAGGAAAGTAGATCCTAGAACTCCACTCCTCACTAAGACCAGGAAAGTAGATCCTAGAACTCTACTCCTCACTAAGACCAGGAAAGTACGTCCTAGACCTCCAGTCCTGACTAAGACCAGGAAAGTAGATCCTAGAACTCCAGTCCTCACTGAGACCAAGAAAGTAGATACTAGAACTCCAGTCCTCACTGAGACCAGGAAAGTAGATCCTAGAACTCCAGTCCTCACTAAGACCAAGGAAGTAGATCCTAGAACTCCAGTCCTCACTAAGACCAGGAAAGTAGATCCTAGAACTCCAGTCTTCACTAAGAACAGGAAAGTAGATCCTAGAACTCCAGTCCTCACTAACACCAGGAAAGTAGATCCTAGAACTCCAGTCCTCACTAAGACCAGGAAAGTAGGTCCTAGACCTCCAGTCCTCACTAAGACCAGGAAAGTAGATCCTAGACCTCCACTCCTCACTAAGACCACGAACGTCGATCCTTGAACTGCAGTCCTCACTGAGACCAGGAATGTAGATCCTAGACCTCCAGTCCTCACTGAGACCAAGAAAGTAGATCCTAGAACTCCAGTCCTCATTAAGACCAGGAACTTAGATCCTAGAACTCCAGTCCTCATTAAGACCAAGAAAGTAGATCCTAGAACTCCAGTCCTCACTAAGACCAGGAAAGTAGATCCTAGAACTCCAGTCCTCACTAAGACCAGGAATGTAGATCCTAGAACTCCAGTCCTCACTAAGACCAAGAAAGTAGATCCTAGAACTCCAGTCCTCACTAAGACCAAGAAAGTAGATCCTAGAACTCCAGTCCTCACTAAGACCAAGAAAGTAGATCCTAGAACTCCAGTCCTCACAAAGACCAGGAAAGTTGATCCTAGACCTCCAGTCCTCACTAAGACCAGGAAAGTAGATCCTAGAACTCCACTCCTCACTAAGACCAGGAAAGTAGATCCTAGACCTCCAGTCTTCACTAAGACCAGGAAAGTAGATCCTATAACTCCACTCCTCACTAAGACCAGGAAAGTACGTCCTAGACCTCCAGTCCTCACTAAGACCAGGAAAGTAGGTCCTAGACCTCCAGTCTTCACTAAGACCAGGAAAGTAGATCCTAGAACTCTACTCCTCACTAAGACCAGGAAAGTACGTCCTAGACCTCCAGTCCTCACTAAGACCAGGAAAGTAGATCCTAGACCTCCACTCCTCACTAAGACCACGAACGTCGATCCTTGAACTGCAGTCCTCACTGAGACCAGGAATGTAGATCCTAGACCTCCAGTCCTCACTGAGACCAAGAAAGTAGATCCTAGAACTCCAGTCCTCATTAAGACCAGGAACTTAGATCCTAGAACTCCAGTCCTCACTAAGACCAAGAAAGTAGATCCTAGAACTCCAGTCCTCACTAAGACCAGGAAAGTAGATCCTAGAACTCCAGTCCTCACTAAGACCAGGAATGTAGATCCTAGAACTCCAGTCCTCACTAAGACCAAGAAAGTAGATCCTAGAACTCCAGTCCTCACTAAGACCAAGAAAGTAGATCCTAGAACTCCAGTCCTCACTAAGACCAAGAAAGTAGATCCTAGAACTCCAGTCCTCACAAAGACCAGGAAAGTTGATCCTAGACCTCCAGTCCTCACTAAGACCAGGAAAGTAGATCCTAGAACTCCACTCCTCACTAAGACCAGGAAAATAGATCCTAGACCTCCAGTCTTCACTAAGACCAGGAAAGTAGATCCTATAACTCCAGCCCTCACTAAGACCAGGAAAGTAGATCCTAGAACTCCAGCCCTCACTAAGACCAGGAAAGTAGATCCTAGAACTCCAGTCCTCACTAAGACCAAGAAAGTAGATCCTAGAACTCCAGTCCTCACTAAGACCAGGAAAGTAGATCCTAGAACTCCAGTCCTCACTAAGACCAAGAAAGTAGATCCTAGAACTCCAGTCCTCATTAAGACCAGGAACGTAGATCCTAGAACTCCAGTCCTCACTAAGACCAAGAAAGTAGATCCTAGAACTCCAGTCCTCACTAAGACCAGGAAAGTAGATCCTAGAACTCCAGTCCTCACTAAGACCAGGAATGTAGATCCTAGAACTCCAGTCCTCACTAAGACCAAGAAAGTAGATCCTAGAACTCCAGTCCTCACTAAGACCAAGAAAGTAGATCCTAGAACTCCAGTCCTCACTAAGACCAAGAAAGTAGATCCTAGAACTCCAGTCCTCACAAAGACCAGGAAAGTTGATCCTAGAACTCCAGTCCTCACTAAGACCAGGAAAGTAGATCCTAGAACTCCACTCCTCACTAAGACCAGGAAAGTAGATCCTAGACCTCCAGTCTTCACTAAGACCAGGAAAGTAGATCCTAGAACTCCACTCCTCACTAAGACCAGGAAAGTACGTCCTAGACCTCCAGTCCTCACTAAGACCAGGAAAGTAGGTCCTAGACCTCCAGTCTTCACTAAGACCAGGAAAGTAGATCCTAGAACTCTACTCCTCACTAAGACCAGGAAAGTACGTCCTAGACCTCCAGTCCTCACTAAGACCAGGAAAGTAGATCCTAGACCTCCAGTCCTCACTAAGACCAGGAAAGTAGATCCTAGACCTCCAGTCCTCACTAAGACCAGGAAAGTAGATCCTAGACCTCCAGTCCTCACTAAGACCAGGAAAGTAGATCCTAGAACTCCAGCCCTCACTAAGACCAGGAAAGTAGATCCTAGAACTCCAGTCCTCACTAAGACCAGGAAAGTAGATCCTAGAACTCCAGTCCTCACTAAGACCAAGAAAGTAGATCCTAGAACTCCAGTCCTCACTAAGACCAGGAAAGTAGATCCTAGAACTCTACTCCTCACTAAGACCAGGAAAGTACGTCCTAGACCTCCAGTCCTCACTAAGACCAGGAAAGTACGTCCTAGACCTCCAGTCCTCACTAAGACCAGGAAAGTAGATCCTAGAACTCCACTCCTCACTAAGACCAGGAAAGTAGATCCTAGACCTCCAGTCTTCACTAAGACCAGGAAAGTAGATCCTATAACTCCACTCCTCACTAAGACCAGGAAAGTACGTCCTAGACCTCCAGTCCTCACTAAGACCAGGAAAGTAGGTCCTAGACCTCCAGTCTTCACTAAGACCAGGAAAGTAGATCCTAGAACTCTACTCCTCACTAAGACCAGGAAAGTACGTCCTAGACCTCCAGTCCTCACTAAGACCAGGAAAGTAGATCCTAGACCTCCAGTCCTCACTAAGACCAGGAAAGTAGATCCTAGACCTCCAGTCCTCACTAAGACCAGGAAAGTAGATCCTAGACCTCCAGTCCTCACTAAGACCAGGAAAGTAGATCCTAGAACTCCAGCCCTCACTAAGACCAGGAAAGTAGATCCTAGAACTCCAGTCCTCACTAAGACCAGGAAAGTAGATCCTAGAACTCCAGTCCTCACTAAGACCAAGAAAGTAGATCCTAGAACTCCAGTCCTCACTAAGACCAGGAAAGTAGATCCTAGAACTCTACTCCTCACTAAGACCAGGAAAGTATGTCCTAGACCTCCAGTCCTCACTAAGACCAGGAAAGTACGTCCTAGACCTCCAGTCCTCACTAAGACCAGGAAAGTAGATCCTAGAACTCCACTCCTCACTAAGACCAGGAAAGTAGATCCTAGAACTCTACTCCTCACTAAGACCAGGAAAGTAGGTCCTAGACCTCCAGTCCTCACTAAGACCAGGAAAGTAGATCCTAGAACTCCAGTCCTCACTGAGACCAAGAAAGTAGATCCTAGAACTCCAGTCCTCACTAAGACCAGGAAAGTAGATCCTAGAACTCCAGTCCTCACTAAGACCAAGGAAGTAGATCCTAGAACTCCAGTCCTCACTAAGACCAGGAAAGTAGATCCTAGAACTCCAGTCTTCACTAAGAACAGGAAAGTAGATCCTAGAACTCCAGTCCTCACTAACACCAGGAAAGTAGATCCTAGAACTCCAGTCCTCACTAAGACCAGGAAAGTAGGTCCTAGACCTCCAGTCCTAACTAAGACCAGGAAAGTAGATCCTAGACCTCCACTCCTCACTAAGACCACGAACGTCGATCCTTGAACTCCAGTCCTCACTGAGACCACGAACGTCGATCCTTGAACTCCAGTCCTCACTGAGACCAGGAATGTAGATCCTAGAACTCCACTCCTCACTAAGACCAGGAAAGTAGATCCTAGACCTCCAGTCTTCACTAAGACCAGGAAAGTAGATCCTATAACTCCACTCCTCACTAAGACCAGGAAAGTACGTCCTAGACCTCCAGTCCTCACTAAGACCAGGAACGTAGTCGTACACAACGTTTATAATCTCTTACCTGTAAAGGGTCACATGACTCTCCTCCACCCCTGGCTGCGACTCCGTACCCACGTTTCTGCTGCGTTGCCATGGCTACACGAGGCAACATGGAAAATGTGCTGTGAACGGTTGGACAGTCACTTTAAAACTGCCACATACGCTCTGCTGTTACCGCAAACACGAAGACGTCACGCACGCCCGCCGTCACATCATCGTGCATGCGGGACACTTCGTACACGAGATCACATACAAGTCGCATTTCAGTGGAAATGTGAACGGACCCTAAAAACAAAAATCTAAATAAAATCTGAACGGAGCATGAAGCCCTGCAGTGTGAACCTAGCCTAAGAGTTCTCTGTTGGTTCTGACTGGGTCCAGAAGTGGAGACCTTCGGACTGCACAGAACCACGGCCTCGTGAAGCAGCTGGTTCTGGTCACACGCTGTTCAGAACCAAACTGAGTCCCTGACATGTGATCCGGTTCTGTGTTCCAGGTTCTGATGAAGACTGTCAACCAGCTGAGCGCCGCGGCTCCTTTCAGTCATGTGATGCTTCTCGCTCACCGGAGGAATTCTGGGACAGTTCTGTGCGCTTGTCAAGTTCCCAAGGTAACGCCACTCACCTCTGTGACAACATAGGGGGCGGGGCCTGTTAAACAGCCTGTAGCGTACTGATCTGATTGGCTGTTCCTCCCACAGGACTCGCCGGCCTTCACAGCCTCTGATTGGGCGGTGGCAGTGTGCCGTCACCTTGGGGGGAGTGGTGGGGGCTCTGCTGTGGTTGCCAAGGGAACAGGAACTGCCAGTGACATCACAGAGGCCCTGAAATGGGCTGAGGACTTCGCCCGCCAGAGAACACAGCGATGATGTCACCGATGTCAGAGCGCTGTCTGGTGGAAGCTCCTCCCATATCGCCTTTTTTTTCTTTGGTTGGCAGAAATTTAACATTTCTTTGTTTTAGAAGAAATTAAAACCAAAACCACTCAGTCTTTATTTATTTATGATCGTCTGTTTTCTCTGAAATAAATAATCGTCACTCAGGAGGAAAAACATGCGTTGTCCACAGGTCTGAGCTGGTTCTGGATCAGGATCCTGGTCAGGCTGGTTCTGGACATTCAGAGCATGGACACGCTGAGCCACTACCGGAGAAAAACACCATGAAACAGGTCGTCTGGGTTCTGGTGTTTTCTGAGTAAGGTTGTCATGGAAACTGGCTGTCAGTCCAACCTGCAGGACGTCTTGGTTCCGATGTTCAGGTTCTTACCTCCATCATGTTGAGCTCTACGGTTCCTGACCCGTCTTTATCCAGTGTGCTGAACGAATCTGTGGACAGAAGACACCACAGTGAGGACAGAGCGGCGAGGACATGTCTCGCCTGCTGATGGTGGCAAGGACTCACCGAACATGGTCTCCAGACGGACCAGACAGCCCACGAAGCTGTCGAAGTCAACGGTGCGGTCCGCTTCACTGTACCGGGCCACCAGAACCTGATGGAGACGACTGTTCAGACTGAAACCTGCAGAGAGACCGGCAGCAGGTCAGCTGAGCAGAGGTCAGCAGGTCAGCTGATCAGAATCAAAGAGGACTCACCTGCTTCTTCCACGGCCGTCCTCATCTCCACCGAGCTCATCGTCCCAGTGTTGTCCACGTCCTTGGCCCGGTAGATGTTCTGGACCACGACAGCATCAACAGGTCAACAACATCATCAGGTCACAGCTGATCCAGAGTCCGGTCGACTCCAGAGACTCACCTGAGACAGTCTGAAACCAGTTCCATCTCCTCTTGAATCCACCAACCAGTTCAGACGTTCCATCCAGACTGGTTCCAGACCGCTATCCTGGTCCAGCGCAGACCGGTTCAACAGCGCTGGTTACCACGGTAACCCAGCTGGACCTATCCTGGTCCGGCAAAGACCGGTTCAACAGCGCTGGTTACCACGGTAACACAGCTGGACCTATCCTGGTCCGGCACAGACCGGTTCTACAAAGCTGGTTACCACGGTAACCCAGCTGGACCTATCCTGGTCCGGCACAGACCGGTTCTACAAAGCTGGTTACCACGGTAACCCAGCTGGACCTATCCTGGTCCGGCACAGACCGGTTCAACAGCGCTAGTTACCACGGTAACCCAGCTGGACCTATCCTGGTCCGGCACAGACCGGTAGCTACTCTAACATTAATGAGTCATTGAGGCATGAACACAAAGAAGGAGCGTTCAGGTGATTTTACACCTTCTAGTGCTGGAAACTGATTTAAGCACAATGATGACCCAAAGCTCAGCTGGTCCACGATGATGGAACAGAACTCTCACTTTGATGAACCAGACTCATCGAAATGAGCAAGACTCCCTGAATCCTGATCCATGGAATATCCCTCATACCTGAGTAGACCATTTGGATCCTGCAGGTTTCCATAGAAACACTCACCAGGTAGTTCTCGATCTTGGTCCACAGAACTCGGAACTCCAGCAGGCCCAGTTTCCCACTGCCGTCTTTCTGAGGTCAGAGTTCAGGAGCTGTTCTGGAACCAGACTGAAGATCAGCTGGAAGCAGGAAGCAGGAAGTTACCTTCCTTCACGTTACACCTGAAGCGGTGCGTTTCGGTTCTGAAGGATACGTCCAGCAGGTTGATCATGTTCCGACAGGTGGAGATGCAGAAGCCGTCAGTCAGGATGTCCGACCCTGTGAAACAGTTTGTACAGTCAGAACCTTCGAGAACCGACCATGACAGTGGAACCGACCATGACGGTTCTTACGTTTGGTCACTACTTTGTTGAGAATCTTCTGCAGCTCGAAGGCGCTGATCTCCCAGTCCTGTAGAGACCACAGTCAGTCCGGAACCAGAACCAGACAAGTTTCCATCCCTGATGGACTCACCTGTCCCGCCAGCTGTCCAAACAGACCTCTGAAGTGGTCGTCCACACCGTCCTCATCAATCTCAATCTGCAGCAGAACCAAACAGAACAGGCTCAAACAAAACCCACAGGTTACTAGAATGGCCCGATCCCGGTTCCTCCCCTCAGAACCGTCGGCCTGATCCCGGTTCCTCCCTCAGAACCATCTCAGGAGGAAAGCGATGCTGACTCTGAAGGGGAGGAGCTTTGCTCTGAGAACAGACAGACAACAGGAAGACTCACCTTCTCTACACGGGACTCGACGGGGTTCTCCACCTCCCTGCAGGAAAAACCCGTCATCTGATTTCATTCACGTACATCCTCATAGAACAAGTTTGTGTTAAACACGTCTTGAAAGGTCTCAGTGCTCGTTACGTTACATGTTCACTACATCTAAGCCTCCAGCAGACGTTGGTCCCCCTGCAGGAGGCTTCATGAGAAGCTGCCTGGCTGCTCAGACTCAGCTCTGATTCCACCAGGTGCTCCTCCGATCAGAAAACTCGTATGAACTCTGGAACCTACTGGAAGTCGGCCTGCTTCTCGGAGAACACTCGTATGCAGAAGTCTCCGTTCTCGCTGGGCTGGAAGGTGGACGGGATGATCAGGTACTCTCCCGGCGGCAGACAGAAGCGCCTGCAGACTTCTCGGAGGTTGATGAAGGATTCAGAGCTGGCGGCGGCAGCGTGACGCAGGAAGGAGTTTCTGTCCAGGTGGATGTTCCTCTGACCAGAGAACTGACAGAGACATCAGGTTAGCGTCAGATCGGACGGCGGAGCAACAGTTGATGTTGTTCTTACCTCATCAGGAACCTGAAACACAAGAAACCAGACCAGAGGGAGACATGAAGGTCCAGCTTTGTTGAGCTTCCTGACCAAAGGTTCTGGTTCTGACCCAATGTGTGAACGAAGCAGCTCAGTAAGGATATTTCTGGTAGTGTTTGGATCGGTCTAAAGCCCTGTTTCCACCACCAGGTCTGGTTTGGTACAGCTCAGTAGCTGTACCACCGAAAGAATCAGAACCGTCACTTCCTGTGCGACTCAGCCATGAGAACAAAGCAGGAACAGCTCCGTCTTTAACCCTTTAGAGATCAAGAAATGCCATCTTTTCAAAAACCTCTGCCAAAATTTCATGTATTAATAAACTTTTCCCCTTAAATTATTCAACTTTAGTCTGAAAAATACATTTAAAATAAGATTAGAATTGAAAAATGGTGCATCTAATGGAAAAATATATATAAAAAAAAGGCTAGTAGCCTTCAATGGGACCTTTTTTTGTTTTTAGGTTCAAATCTGTATGTTTTTGTGGAGCTTAGCCATTTTAGGTTCATTCAAGGAACATTAAAGACCTGAAAGTATAAAATTAAATCAATTTTTCAGCTCGATTCTATCAACACTCAAACTTTGGTCAGGATTAAACATACGGAGGATTTAACGTTTGATGGATGTCCATCATCCTCTCCCTTTGTTTCTGGGTCGCCTTCTTACTTGGAATTCAAGGAAGGCGTCACTCCGCTATGACATCACACTATGATGCCGTTTTATGTAGCTGACGCAGCTATTGCTATCCGACTGATACTCAAGAGGTTTACCAGACCGAGCTGGACCCGTTGGTGGAAATGGGGCTTAAGATGTCCATCCTCACCTCGTAGATGGCAAAGCCAATAGTCAGCATGTCCTCGCCCATCTTCCGCATTCTTCTGCGGTTCTTTTGGATCAGACCCACCACAAAGCTGCAGCCGGCCTCGCCATCATCCGGGTCATCGTCCTCCTCGTTCAGCCGGATTACAAACTGCGGGTTGGTCCAGAAGGAGTCTGAGGAATGCAGAGCAGCAGCTCAAACAAAGACCCAATTGAAGCTCAGACCCATTCAAATGATAAAACAAACTTCCTGAATGTCCATGGGCCAGGATCAGTGAGTCTTCATGTGATGTCCACATGTACATTTTCTATATTACAAGTGAATGATGCATTTGCTCCACACACCGGGATAGTTCCTGCAGCCTCCTGCGGTGGATCCTCTCCGCCAGCTTCCTTCGAACTTGGACAAAGCCCACTTGGAAACATCATTGTCACTCAGCGCATCGGGCGTTAGGTTGCAGATCTCCAGCCGGGAGAAGTGATGCAGGAAGTCTGAGAAAGACATCCTGTAAGGGAGAGCAGATGTCGTACATGATCTCTTTCATCCCTGAAGAGACATGTCAAACGGGAGGACTTTGATCCAGGTTTACCAGAACTCTCCATCCTCTGAACAATGGCTCAGACGCTGACGGTCCTCATCACTGACCCAACGCCACTGAATCGAGCTGCAGGACAAGCATTTACCCCCCGTTACACACTGTTACTATTACACACTGTTACTGTTACACTCTGTTACTGTTACATACTGTTACTGTTACACACTGTTACTGTTACATACTGTTACTGTTACACACTGTTACTGTTACACACTGTTACTGTTACATACTGTTACTGTTACACACTGTTGCTATTACACACTGTTACTGTTACACACTGTTACTATTACACACTGTTACTGTTACATACTGTTACATACTGTTACCATTACACACTGTTACTATTACATACTGTTACTATTACACACTGTTACTATTACATACTGTTACTGTTACACACTGTTACACATGTTAATCTGACATTACCCATCGTTACATACTGTTACCAGTCGTTACACAAACCAGCCACAGCTGCTTGTTGAACATGAAGAACTGATGTTTCTCACCTTCATGTTGTCCCTTATTAAACTGGTCCGGACTCAACCACTCTTAATTTCTTCAATTTTGCTGGTATTTATGTATAAAGTTTATTACTTATCACTCCAGGCTCCAGTCCACTCCACCTGACCCCAGGGGTTCCTGATTCGAATCAGCTTCTCTCTGTCACCATGGTAACCCACCTGCAGCCAGTCACAAGCAGTTACCCACTTGCTCACACCCGAGCATGTTACCATCACCTAAATGGTGTCTCAGAGTTCAGTCAGCTAATAGGGGATAATGGTGTTGGGTGTCCTCACCTCAGCTGCACATGTCACAGAGTACGCGTGGCCTTTCACCAGTTTCTTGGAGGTGATGGCTTCAGAGTCGACTGAACTTGTTATCTGAAACCAGATTAGCACCAGTTAGCTCACCATTTAGTACCAATTAGCTCATAATTTAGTGCCAGTTAGCTCACAATTTAGTACCAGTTAGCTCATAATTTAGTGCCAGTTAGCTCACCATTTAGTACCAGTTAGCTCACAATTTAGTACCAGTTAGCTCACAATTTAGCACCAGTTAGCTCACCATTTAGTACCAGTTAGCTCACCATTTAGTACCAGTTAGCTCACCATTTAGTACCAGTTAGCTCATAATTTAGTACCAGTTAGCCCACATTTTAGCACCAGTTAGCTCACCATTTAGTACCAGTTAGCTCACAATTTAGCACCAGTTTGCTCACCATTTAGTACCAGTTAGCTCACAATTTAGTACCAGTTAGCTCACCATTTAGTACCAGTTAGCTTACAATTTAGTACCAGCTAACTCACGGTTTAGTACCTGTTAGCTCACTATTTAGCACAAGTTAGCTTACTATTTAACACCAGTTAGCTCACAGTTTAGCACCAGTTAGCTCACCATTTAGTACCAGTTAGCTCACAATTTAGCACCAGTTAGCTCACTATTTAACACCAGTTAGCTCACCATTTAGCACCAGTTAGCTCACTATTTAACACCAGTTAGCTCACCATTTAGTACCAGTTAGCCCACAATTTAGCACCAGTTAGCTCACTATTTAGCACCAGTTAGCTCACAGTTTAACACCAGTTAACCAGCATGTGGAAAGGCATTAAGTGCATCACCAACTATAATACCAGAGATGCACAACGCCCCCTCCCTGCCAGATGCTCTTAACGAGTTCACCTACCCAGAGAACAGAAATTCCTACATCTTCCTGCTCTTCTTGGATTTTACTTCCAACTTCAACAACATTATACCCCAGACCCTGGTGCAGAAGCTGAACCGATGTGCAGTGGAGAGCATCGGGCCAGGTGGTCTACATCAGACCGCGTGGTCTACATCGGGCCAGTGCCACCTCAATGCTGATTTGTATGTCACACCATCCAGCGACACCTGTGATGAAGACGGAGGACTACCGCCGACACGTCAGGTGTAGGTAGATACAACTGCGTCTGATAACATCAGAACTAAATCAGTATATGTGGCTGTGTAGTTTGTGTGTCTCACTTCGATGGAGCAGCCTGTCAGCGAGCCTCGGCCCAGCGCTTTCTGGATAACCTGGAACAGGTGTGGATCAGGTCGGCTCAGCTCGTGCACCTCTGCAATTCCTCCTGTGAAATCCTCAAAGCCCTCGGTGGTCGATCCTCCAGACAGAGCCTCATAACAGCCATTCAACCTGCAGCGACATGACACCTGAGGCTTGGGCAGGAACTCTGACCCACACAGGAACTCCTGCAGAACTGTGATCCAGTGTTTACAAACACAGGTTCAGATGGTCCGGTTCGGAACCTGTTCAGACCCTGTTCCAGACCTGGTCCTGGTCTTACTTGGCGTAGGCCTTCTCTAGCAGGGCGCTCCAGAACTCCCTCCCCTCAGCCGAGTGGACAAATAGCAGCTCCTCTCCTCGAACTGGCAGCAGGTCGTCAATCACCACGTCTACCCATTCCCCAAACTGCCAGAACTGAGGACAGACAGAGCTGGTGTGACTTCACCTGTTCAGTGTTTCACCTGTACACCTGCCCAGACTTAGTCTGTTTGTACCTGGAAGTGGAAGATGCCGGCGTATTCTCCAGTCCTGAAGCTCTGGCCATGAGGGACGACTCGGGCCAGAACCTCCTTATTCAGGGTCAGACAAGCAATGGCAGCGAGCAGCCAGCAGTCACCTGGGTTAAGGACAGACAGGAGGCGGAGCTTAACGACTAATCAGAAACAGGTAATCTCAGGTCACATTTAATCATTCAAAACAATCATTTATTCAGCTGCTGAACAAAAAGCTGGTTCATGATCTGATGAGCAGAACTCATCAGTGCTAAATTTCCTGATTAAAGGTCTGAGTGCGTGACAGGTCAGGTGTTCACCAGGAGCTGCTCTGATTGGCTGCCGCCCCTTAGGTGTCCCCCCCGTTACTATAGGAACCCTTTCTACAGGATATGACCACAGGTTCCATCTCAGGTGTGTCTCAGGTTCTGTCTCAGGTGCATGTCAGGTTCTGTCACAGGTTCCGTCTCAGGTTCCATCTCAGGTGTGAGTCAGGTTCCGTCTCAGGTGCGTCTCAGTTTCCGTCTCAGGTACGTGTCAGGTTCTGTCTCAGGTGTGTCTCAGGTTCTGTCTCAGGTGAGAGTCAGGTTTCGGCTCAGGTGTGTCTCAGTTTCCGTCTCAGGTTCCGTCGCAGGTGGGTCTCAGGTTCCGTCCCAGGTGCGCTCAGGTTCCGTCTCAGGTGCGTGTCATGTTCTGTCTCAGTTGTATCAGGTTCTGTCCCAGGTGCATCTCAGGTGTGTCTTAGGTTGTCTCAGGTTCCGTCTCAGGTCCGTCTCAGTTTCCGTCTCAAGTGTGTCTCAGGTTCCGTCTCAGGTTCCGTCCCAGATGCATCTCAGGTTCTAAACCAGGTGCGTCTCAGGTTTCATCTGATGTTCTGTCTCAGGTGCGTCTCAGGTTCCGTCTCAGGTGCGTGTCATGTTCTGTCTCAGTTGTGTCAGGTTCTGTCCCAGGTGCATCTCTGGTTCCGTCCCAGGTGCGTCTCAGGTTTCGTCTCAGGTGCATGTCAGGTTCCATCTCAGGTGCATGTCAGGTTCCATCTCAGGTTCCATCTCAGGTGCGTATCATGTTCTGTCTCAGTTGTGTCAGGTTCTGTCCCAGGTGCATCTCAGGTTCCGTCTCAGGTGTGTCTTAGGTTGTCTCAGGTTCCGTCTCAGGTGTGTCTCAGGTCTGTCTCAGGTTACGTCTCAGGTGTGTCTCAGGTTCCGTCTCAAGTGTGTCTCAAGTTCCGTCTCAGGTTCCGTCCCAGATGCATCTCAGGTTCTAAACCAGGTGCGTCAGGTTTCGTCTGATGTTCTGTCTCAGATGCGTCTCAGGTTCCGTTTTAGGTTCTGTCTCAGGTTCCGTCTCAGGTGCGTGTCATGTTCTGTTTTAGTTGCGTCTTAGGTGCGTCTCAGGTACGTGTCATGTTCCTTCTCAGTTGTGTCAGGTTCTGTCCCAGGTGCATCTCTGGTTCGGTCTCAGGCGCATCTCAGGTTCCGTCTCAAGTTCCGTCTCAAGTGTGTCTCAGGTTCCGTCTCAGGTTCTGTCTCAAGTGTGTGTCATGTTCTGTCTCAGGTCCGTCTCAGGTTCCGTCCCAGATGCATCTCAGGTTCTATACCAGGTTCTGTCTCAGGTTCCGTCTCAGGTGCGTGTCATGTTCCGTCTCAGTTGTGTCAGGTTCCGTCCCAGGTGCATCTCAGATGTGTCTCAGGTTCTGTCTCAGGTGCATCTCAGGTCCGTCTCAGGTTCCATCTCAGGTTCCGTCTCTTCAAAAATTTGGGGATGTTTTACTTATTTTTTTACCTCTTGGTTGACGTAGTCGCCAAATAAAATGAATTTTTTTACAAAGACAACAAATGATTGTATCCAAATAAAGATAGTCCAGTTCCTCCTCTGACCACCAGGTGGCGGATTTGTGTTTTTAGGGAGCAGCTTTGTTGCGTCCCATCTGCAGCCCAATCAGACGTTGCCTCACTCCTGTAGTTGTGCAGAAGTCTGGTTTTTATTGCGTTTTATTATGGGAGGTGTGGATGTTGAAGTAGGTTGGAGCCTTTTTGAAGGATTTCTGTCACCATTGGGAACAGAGAATAGCTATTCTATTGTATTCTATTCTAGGAAAATTTAATCTGGAATCGTTTCAGTTCTTCATCTGACGGGTAAAGTGTTTATTCTGCTGAGGCACGGAGTCGCTCATCCAGTTCAGGAACTGGCTCTTCCAGTCTGGGAAATAAAAGCTGCCTCTCACCCAGAGCGCCCTGACAAATGTCGGTCCTGCTGGCTCCGAGCAAGATGAACTCTGGATCAGATACCAGCTCCTGCACAGAACCAGAGACAAACAGCAGCTGTTACAGAAGAAACCGACCTAAACAGAAAGGAGGTTCTGTAGAACACGGGTCCGACAGAGTCCAGATGTACACATGAAGAAGACAGAATACAGAAACCATGACACTGTGACTGTTGAAGCCGTTTTTTTTTATGATTAGGACCCAGAGTCCTCATTTCTGACTTTATGTTGACTTAACCCTCAAACCTCCAGCAGGTCTGCCCGAAGTCAGTCTACTCTACGAAGTTTTCCAGCATTTCTATCCCGTCCAGGAGGTTTACAATCCAGCCACTAAATGTAGTTTTATTCAGAGACTCTATCTGGTAAATCCACAATGATCCATGATAACAGCATTATTTATCACATTTCATCATAAAAACATCACCATCACTACTATGTTGCTAAGAGACTTCTATTTAGACCTGGACATGATGATGAAGCCACTTCCTGTCAGACTTTCCACCAATCAGAGAGCTTAGATTGACAGTAACGTCCAATCAGGAGCAGCCAAAGATCAACCAGTGAGCAGAAAGTTCTGTGTGTGTGTGAAAAGAAGAAAAATAAAGCTCCTCTATGGCTGGAATAAAGCCAAGAAGACGTTTCTGATGCACGGTGGCGCCACAAAGCAGCTGTTACAGACTGGTTTATACTGGGATTATAAACTGCTACAGACTGGTTTATACTGGGATTATAAACTGCTACAGACTGGTTTATACTGGGATTAAAAGCTTCTACAGACTGGTTTATACTGGGATTGAAAGCTGTTACAGACTGGTTTATACTGGGATTAAAAGCTGCTACACACTGGTTTATACTGGGATTAAAAGCTGCTACAGACTGGTTTATACTGGGATTAAAAGCTGCTACAGACAGGTTTATACTGGGATTAAAAGCTGCTACAGACTGGTTTATACTGGGATTAAAAGCTGTTACAGACTGGTTTATACTGGGATTAAAAGCTGTTACAGACTGGTTTATACTGGGATTAAAAGCTGCTACAGACTGGTTTATACTGGGATTAAAAGCTGCTACAGACTGGTTTATACTGGGATTAAAAGCTGTTACAGACTGGTTTATACTGGGATTAAAAGCTGCTACAGACTGGTTTATACTGGGATTAAAAGCTGCTACAGACAGGTTTATACTGGGATTAAAAGCTGCTACAGACTGGTTTATACTGGGATTAAAAGCTGTTACAGACTGGTTTATACTGGGATTAAAAGCTGTTACAGACTGGTTTATACTGGGATTAAAAGCTGCTACAGACTGGTTTATACTGGGATTAAAAGCTGCTACAGACTGGTTTATACTGGGATTAAAAGCTGTTACAGACTGGTTTATACTGGGATTAAAAGCTGCTACAGACTGGTTTATACTGGGATTAAAAGCTGTTACAGACTGGTTTATACTGGGATTAAAAGCTGCTACAGACTGGTTTATACTGGGATTAAAAGCTGCTACAGACTGGTTTATACTGGGATTAAAAGCTGTTACAGACTGGTTTATACTGGGATTAAAAGCTGTTACAGACTGGTTTATACTGGGATTAAAAGCTGCTACACACTGGTTTATACTGGGATTAAAAGCTGCTACAGACTGGTTTATACTGGGATTAAAAGCTGCTACAGACAGGTTTATACTGGGATTAAAAGCTGCTACAGACTGGTTTATACTGGGATTAAAAGCTGTTACAGACTGGTTTATACTGGGATTAAAAGCTGTTACAGACTGGTTTATACTGGGATTAAAAACTGTTACAGACTGGTTTATACTGGGATTAAAAGCTGTTACACACTGGTTTATACTGGGATTAAAGCTGTTACAGACTGGTTTATACTGGGATTAAAAGCTGCTACAGACTGGTTTATACTGGGATTAAAAGCTGTTACAGGCTGGTTTATACTGGGATTAAAAGCTGCTACAGACTGGTTTATACTGGGATTAAAAGCTGCTACAGACTGGTTTATACTGGGATTAAAAGCTGCTACAGACTGGTTTATACTGGGATTAAAAGCTGCTACAGACTGGTTTATACTGGGATTAAAAACTGCTACAGACTGGTTTATACTGCGATTAAAAGCTGCTACACACTGGTTTATACTGGGATTAAAAGCTGCTACAGACTGGTTTATACTGGGATTAAAAGCTGCTACAGACTGGTTTATACTGGGATTAAAAGCTGTTACAGACTGGTTTATACTGGGATTAAAAGCTGTTACAGACTGGTTTATACTGTGATTAAAAGCTGCTACAGACTGGTTTATACTGGGATTAAAAGCTGCTACAGACTGGTTTATACTGGGATTAAAAGCTGTTACAGGCTGGTTTATACTGGGATTAAAAGCTGCTACAGACTGGTTTATACTGGGATTAAAAGCTGCTACAGACTGGTTTATACTGGGATTAAAAGCTGCTACAGACTGGTTTATACTGGGATTAAAAGCTGCTACAGACTGGTTTATACTGGGATTAAAAGCTGCTACAGACTGGTTTATACTGGGATTAAAAGCTGCTACAGACTGGTTTATACTGGGATTAAAAGCTGCTACAGACTGGTTTATACTGGGATTAAAAGCTGTTACAGGCTGGTTTATACTGGGATTAAAAGCTGTTACAGACTGGTTTATACTGGGATTAAAAGCTGCTACAGACTGGTTTATACTGGGATTAAAAGCTGCTACAGACTGGTTTATACTGGGATTAAAAGCTGTTACACACTGGTTTATACTGGGATTAAAGCTGTTACAGACTGGTTTATACTGGGATTAAAAGCTGCTACAGACTGGTTTATACTGGGATTAAAAGCTGTTACAGGCTGGTTTATACTGGGATTAAAAGCTGCTACAGACTGGTTTATACTGGGATTAAAAGCTGTTACAGGCTGGTTTATACTGGGATTAAAAGCTGCTACAGACTGGTTTATACTGGGATTAAAAGCTGCTACAGACTGGTTTATACTGGGATTAAAAGCTGCTACAGACTGGTTTATACTGGGATTAAAAGCTGCTACAGACTGGTTTATACTGGGATTAAAAGCTGCTACAGACTGGTTTATACTGGGATTAAAAGCTGCTACAGACTGGTTTATACTGGGATTAAAAGCTGCTACAGACTGGTTTATACTGGGATTAAAAGCTGTTACAGGCTGGTTTATACTGGGATTAAAAGCTGTTACAGACTGGTTTATACTGGGATTAAAAGCTGCTACAGACTGGTTTATACTGGGATTAAAAGCTGCTACAGACTGGTTTATACTGGGATTAAAAGCTGTTACACACTGGTTTATACTGGGATTAAAGCTGTTACAGACTGGTTTATACTGGGATTAAAAGCTGCTACAGACTGGTTTATACTGGGATTAAAAGCTGTTACAGGCTGGTTTATACTGGGATTAAAAGCTGCTACAGACTGGTTTATACTGGGATTAAAAGCTGCTACAGACTGGTTTATACTGGGATTAAAAGCTGCTACAGACTGGTTTATACTGGGATTAAAAGCTGCTACACACTGGTTTATACTGGGATTAAAAGCTGCTACAGACTGGTTTATACTGGGATTAAAAGCTGCTACAGACTGGTTTATACTGGGATTAAAAACTGCTACAGACTGGTTTATACTGGGATTAAAAGCTGCTACACACTGGTTTATACTGGGATTAAAAGCTGCTACAGACTGGTTTATACTGGGATTAAAAGCTGTTACAGACTGGTTTATACTGGGATTAAAAGCTGTTACAGACTGGTTTATACTGGGATTAAAAGCTGCTACAGACTGGTTTATACTGGGATTAAAAGCTGCTACAGACTGGTTTATACTGGGATTAAAAGCTGTTACAGACTGGTTTATACTGGGATTAAAAGCTGTTACAGGCTGGTTTATACTGGGATTAAAAGCTGTTACAGACTGGTTTATACTGGGATTAAAAGCTGCTACAGACTGGTTTATACTGGGATTAAAAGCTGCTACAGACTGGTTTATACTGGGATTAAAAGCTGTTACAGACTGGTTTATACTGGGATTAAAAGCTGCTACAGACTGGTTTATACTGGGATTAAAAGCTGTTACAGACTGGTTTATACTGGGATTAAAAGCTGCTACAGACTGGTTTACACTGGGATTAAAAGCTGCTACAGACTGGTTTACACTGGGATTAAAAGCTGTTACAGACTGGTTTATACTGGGATTAAAAGCTGTTACAGACTGGTTTATACTGGGATTAAAAGCTGCTACACACTGGTTTATACTGGGATTAAAAGCTGCTACAGACTGGTTTATACTGGGATTAAAAGCTGCTACAGACAGGTTTATACTGGGATTAAAAGCTGCTACAGACTGGTTTATACTGGGATTAAAAGCTGTTACAGACTGGTTTATACTGGGATTAAAAGCTGTTACAGACTGGTTTATACTGGGATTAAAAGCTGTTACACACTGGTTTATACTGGGATTAAAAGCTGTTACAGACTGGTTTATACTGGGATTAAAAGCTGCTACAGACTGGTTTATACTGGGATTAAAAGCTGTTACAGGCTGGTTTATACTGGGATTCAAAGCTGCTACAGACTGGTTTATACTGGGATTAAAAGCTGCTACAGACTGGTTCATACTGGGATTAAAAGCTGCTACAGACTGGTTTATACTGGGATTAAAAGCTGCTACAGACTGGTTTATACTGGGATTAAAAGCTGCTACAGACTAGTTTATACTGGGATTAAAAACTGTTACAGACTGGTTTATACTGGGATTAAAAGCTGTTACACACTGGTTTATACTGGGATTAAAAGCTGTTACAGACTGGTTTATACTGGGATTAAAAGCTGCTACAGACTAGTTTATACTGGGATTAAAAGCTGCTACAGACTGGTTTATACTGGGATTAAAAGCTGCTACAGACTGGTTTATACTGGGATTAAAAGCTGCTACAGACTGGTTTATACTGGGATTAAAAGCTGCTACAGACTGGTTTATACTGGGATTAAAAGCTGCTACACACTGGTTTATACTGGGATTAAAAGCTGCTACAGACTGGTTTATACTGGGATTAAAAGCTGTTACACAGTGGTTCATGTAAAAACACTACATCGTGTTGAGCCTCCGGATGTTCCAGTCCACATTCCCAGGATGGGATTGTATTTTCCAGACTGCTGCTGACCCTGAAGGACGCTGAATGTGTTGCAGCCGTCAGACCAGATAACTGGAAATTGTCAGAGACGCTCAGCTGTTAGCAGCATTTTGTTGGTGGGAGTTTACAGAAAATTTAGTTTTGTACACTTTCCAAGTCTTTTTATGGCGGGCTGCTCTGATCCTGAATATATTTATCTATGAAAAATGAAGGCAATGTGTTACTAAGTGCAGCAAACTGCAGGGGTTTAACGTTACTGCATCCCAGGACCAGAAACTTCATGTTAGCCTGTTGCTAACAGACATGTAGCTGAGGCTAACTGTGTCGTCCTCTGGGTAAAAGACAAGCCGTTGTCCCCAGCCTTCGTCCCGTCCATCTTCCCGTTTGTCTGCACTCCTGAGAAAAGAAGCTAAAGGAGGATCTGGTAAAGTTAGACAGACGACAGCAAGCAGAAAAGAGAACAAATTAAAGTTCATAAAAATGGTCTCGTTCCTTCGTTTAACTCTTGAACAGATTCTGGTTCATCCAACCAGAAACAGAAACGTTGTTCATGTGTAACCGAGACGGTCAGACAAGAAGCAGCAAATGAACCAAACATTCTCCAGTTTCTTCCAGTGGAAACATGACCGCGGTGAAACTGGGTGGATGTTCCACTGATCCCGCCTCCACCACAGATCGCCACGGTGATGGGCGGACGTTCCACTGATTCAGTGGTAATGAAAAGCTGGACATGGATTTTTCTTCATTTCAATAAACAGTCGTTAAACAGCGATGTTTCCTCTCAGTAACTGTTAGAAACGTTAACTCCTAAATATCTGACCGGGACGTCCCTGATCTTTACATCGCCGTAACGTTATCTGTTTCTGCTGGTTTCTACTCAGCTCTGACATGAAGAGGAAAAACTTTGGATTTTCAGCACCAACAAATGCACGTTTTTCTAGATATCCTGTCTGACCGCATCGGAGCTGAAGTGGTTTGGAAAGCGCCGTCCCTGCTGTAGTGGTCCCAGCTAGCTTTTAGCCATCCAACATGGCGGCGGAAACGAACACCGTGATGTCACTGAGAAGGGTCCATAGAAAGAAAGAAAAGAAAGTAAAACTGGATTTTTAATGTGGTCTCCATCAACAGTTCTCAGCTTCTGAAGGTCTTTCAACATTTTTACCATTTCAGGTCCAGTCCCTGTTCTAGTCCTGGATTCAGCTGATCTCCATCCAGGTGAGCAGATCCGGTTCTCCAGGTCTCTCTGGGAACAGGTCTAACACCTGTGGACCAATCAGCTGAGTTACAGACTGGACCGAACCAGGTCTATAAACCTTGTTAAACTGACCATTAAACTGACCGACGGATTCTGGTCTGTCTGGTGTGGATGGTTCTACTGAACTTCATGGAGGAAATGAGGTTCTGGTACCAGTCCTGGCGGGACCCATTTAGCACAGCAACTCTGACTTCAGATGACGACACATTCCAGTTTAATAATTCTGTATTTGACCCATGTGGAAGCAGTTTAGGTAGAGAACGCAATAAAAAAGATGTTTCCTACCCAGAAATTTTTTTACTGACACTTAAAACCTGATCCAGCGTAAATCAGAGCTTTTCATTTTTGAATAAATAATAAGTCAATCTAGTCAATTTGGCCAATAATCAGACTTTAGAATTAAATGACAGAGAGATCCGTTAACCACAAAACCTAAACAGCAACATGAGATCCGTTCTGACCCACATGGATCAGGTTTTACACTAAACACCATAAACGCTCAGATGTTTCCATCAGGCTCCAACTACCAACAACCTCCACATCCAGCCAGAGGAACCGTGGAGGAACACTCAGCAGGCAATAGGAGCTGGTCTCAGAGAAAAACTAGAGCTCAACCAGCTGGTCCTGGTTCATTTAGTGCATCTTCAACTCAGTAAAACATCAGGAAACATCTGCAGCAGCCAGAAACGTAGGTCGAATCCCAAATGGAACACTTGAGCACTCCTGCACTCACGGGCGCGCTCCCGCGAGGGGCTCGAGGGTTCAGTGGTATTCCAATTGGAATTGTGTGAGTGATCAAGGGATGATGGCGGACATTTTTGAGCCCTTTCTGCCCCCTTTCCATAAGTCAGCATCGATGCCAACTTTCGCTAAGGAATTACCCATAAATCACTGCGATGTCACGTGAAACACGGAGTTTACCGAGAGAAGCCGACGTGTGAAACATGTTCTTCAGTATTGTGGGCCTGGGTCGTTATATTTTTCGCCGTTTAATTTCCCCACGGCGGCGTTTACAGGAGCTTCCTGACCTCTAGTATATATACTATATATATATATATGTGTGTATATATATATATATATATATATATATATATATATATATATATATATATATATATATATATATATATATATATGTGTATGTATATATATATATATATATATATATATATATATATATATATATATATATATATGTGTGTATATATATATATATATATATATATATGTGTGTATGGCGTCTCTCTCCTTGCAGTGCAGGTCTCAAAGTGCTGTCCCAATCCTATTTAAAGCATTTCGAGCCCTTGTGGCCTGTCACCCTCGACTCCTCACGCAGGTGATGTCATTTAGTCATCAGGGGCTCAGGGCGAGTGCTCAAGTTTTCGGTTTGGGATTGGGGGTTAGACGAGACGGGCACCAAATATCGCGATAAAAGAAAGAACGTATTATGTTCTTTAAGTTCTCGCGGGATTTGGTGATTATATTCACACATGAATTAAATATACCAGGAGTGTCCAAGTCCGGTCCTGGAGATCCTCATCCCTTCTCCAACACTCCTAAGTCTCGCGACCAGGCCTCTGCAGAGCTGGATGACGTGTGCACGAGGGAATTCAGCCTCGTCATCCAGGTGTGATGGAGAAGAAATGCATCTAAAAAGATAGTAGATCTCCAGGACCGGACTTGGTCACCCCTGAAACAAACAAACAAACAAAAAAAAAAAAAGAAGAAAAAAACAAACAAACAAAAAGTTTTCTCAGTGCAACAAAGCAGGTCTGGGAACAGATTCTACTTTCAGCACCACTAGAAAAAGAATGAAAAGTCTGGATGGGCGGGGCTTGCCCACCGGGGCCGGTACTGGTCTGGTACTGACCGTGGGCCGCTTCCAGGACACCCCGCGGACCTTGGAGGAGTTCGGGCCCAGTTCGTTATAGCCCAGAGAGGAGGACCCGGCCGGAAAGGAGTCGTCCTGGAACAGCTGACCCGTTTGGAAGCAGCTCTGCCTCAGAACCTCGTAGTCCTGGTTCAGGTACTTCACGGCCCAAGTGCTGGTTCCGATGCCCAGGTTCTGATCCCGGTAGCGCTGCAGAGTGGCAGCGATGCCGGACATGGTGGTTCGGTGAGTTCTGGGAAATTAGGGAGCAGCTGCTCAGGTTTCAGGTGTGAAGAGATGGAGGAGGGGTGCGCGCACCCTGCGGGAGTTCACCTGCAGCATCATGATGCTGAGAGACAGGTAAGACTTCCGGTCGGGATTTTCTAAATAAAATCTTATCACAGCTGTTTGTGGAGAAGATGAAACTGGCTTTGATCTGAAGTTTCATCTTCACCTGCTTCAGTGTTGGAACATTTCCTCCATCCGTCAAGCAGTGCTGTGTCTTCAACATCACCCAGGAACTACTTTTTACACCGAACATCACCCAGGAACTACTTTTTACACCGAACATCACCCAGGAACTACTTTTTACACCGAACATCACCCAGGAACTACTTTTTACACCGAACATCACCCTGGAACTACTTTTTACACCGAACATCACCCTGGAACTACTTTTTACACCGAACATCACCCAGGAACTACTTTTTACACCGAACATCACCCAGGAACTAC
Source organism: Melanotaenia boesemani (assembly GCF_017639745.1). Classification (NCBI taxonomy): domain Eukaryota; kingdom Metazoa; phylum Chordata; class Actinopteri; order Atheriniformes; family Melanotaeniidae; genus Melanotaenia; species Melanotaenia boesemani. Next base: position 40,198,417 of record NC_055685.1, on the reverse strand, counting down.
TTTTTACACCAAACATCACCCAGGAACTACTTTTTACACCGAACATCACCCTGGAACTACTTTTTACACCGAACATCACCCAGGAACTACTTTTTACACCGAACATCACCCTGGAACTACTTTTTACACCGAACATCACCCTGGAACTACTTTTTACACCGAACATCACCCAGGAACTACGTTTTACACCGAACATCACCCAGGAACTACTTTTTACACCGAACATCACCCAGGAACTACGTTTTACACCGAACATCACCCAGGAACTACTTTTTACACCGAACATCACCCAGGAACTACGTTTTACACCGAACATCACCCAGGAACTACTTTTTACACCGAACATCACCCTGGAACTACTTTTTACACCGAACATCGCCCTGGAACTACTTTTTCCAGACGTGTTGCTGCATCAGATTCAATATCAGCTCAGATTTTCGATCACATGGTGAAACGTCTCAGCTTCATTTTTGTGTTATTTATTTACCTTTTACACCACATCCCAGCGTTTTAGGGACGGAGGTGATGTCTTTATTCCTTTATTCAGTGCCAGATTCTCGACAATATTTGCTGTTGTATGTAGTCCATTTCTTCATGTTAAGCTTAGCTCTGGTCCGGACTTTGACATCACTATGCATGAAGGCAGATTTATGCTCGCGCTGTGTCTGCGTGCGGTCGGCTACGGCGTAGCTGACTGGTTAGTTTGCTCTGCACTCGAGCGTAGGGGGAACGCGTCGTTTAGGTGTTGTGTTGCAGTTTGTCCTCCTAACCTGAAGGTGGCAGCAGGGGTGGTATTGGCTGGTAAACTCACCAGGTCGGAGTTCTTTTGATAGTTAACTTCAGTCCAGTAGGTATTTCCTGTTTTAAAACAACAATGGCGTCCAGTATGATTCAGTCTTTATTAGCTTGTGGAAGAACATGAAGAAATAATTCCATCAGCTTCTCATCAACTTGATCCACTGGTTATTGTTTTTAAACATGGTGGTTACCACATAAATTCAGCGAGAAGATCCAGATATCCGGCAACACGTGATCCCAACCTGACCAATCACTAGGGAGTTCCTCTGTAACCATCTGCGTAGCAGGGTGCACGTGAGGTCTGGAATAGGTGCATGTTGAGGCTCTGCGGAGCTACGTGGCGCCTGTGGTGGTGACGCAGACGCCATGCAAGCTTAAATCCACCTTTAGATGAGGGGTTTTGGAACTTTATTACCAAAACCAAATTTCTGCTTGTTCTGAAGTCGACTATTTTACTCACTTGCCTGCCTCCCATCTGAGAGACCACATTTGGGATCTTCACTTTTTTACATTTCCATGATAACTAAGTGTTTGCGATTTAGTGACATCCAGTGGCACAAACTAGGAACTGCAAACAACTGGGATAAAAGTGGCATCCACCCCCCACAGTGCAGAAGGTGTGATCTCTGCAACAAAGGTGGGGGGATGTGCACCTGTACCTGGAGTTGATGCAGGAGGTGGACTGCAGCCAAACTGCATCCTGCTCCTCTCACTTCACACCAAACATCAGTTCTAGATCCACGTTATGATCCAGACCAGCGATGGTCTCAGTGCTGCAGCTTATAGTTCCAGAAACAACTTTCAGTGTGTACCTCAGCAGGTGACTCAGCAGGTGACTCAGCGAATGACTCAGCAGGTGACTCAGCAGGTGACTCAGCGAGTGACTCAGCGAGTGACTCAGCAGATGACTCAGCGGGTGACTCAGTGGGTGACACAGTGGGTGACTCAGCGGGTGACTTAGCAAGTGACTCAGCAGATGACTCAGCAGGTGACTCAGCGAGTGACTCAGCGGGTGACTCAGCAGGTGACTCAGCAGATGACTCAGCAGGTGACTCAGAGGGTGACTTAGCAAGTGACTCAGCAGATGACTTAGCGAGTGACTCAGCAAGTGACACAGTGGGTGACTCAGCAAGTGACTCAGCAGATGACTCAGCGGGTGACTCAGCGGGTCACTCAGCGAGTGATTCAGCGGGTGACTTAGCAAGTGGCTGAGCAGGTGACTCAGTGAGTGACTCAGCAGGTGACTCAGCAGATGACTCAGCGGGTATCGCTCTGGCCGCAGGAGAGCTCCCCATAAAACAGACAAAACTAGCTTTGTTTAAGTCAATCCAGACTAACCTGGGACTAAACTAACCTGGTCTAAATTAATCCAGGTAAGTCGGTCAGGGCTCCAGACTAACTTTTTTACGAGGAACACAGCGGCCCCAAACTTAAAATTTTAGGGGTACAAACAGAAAATTTAGGGTCGCACACTGAAATCACCTCATAAGGCAAATATTCACATTTCCTCTCATTTTCACTGTATTAGTGATAAAAACTTATAATAAAAACAATAAATTCAGAAATTACAACTTTTACATTCACATTTTATTGCTTTTGACATAAAAAACATCTTACTGGCTGCATGAATACAAAACCAGTAAACACAGAACTCATCAAATCAAATCAAATCAAATCAAATCAAATCAGATTTGATTTGATTTTCACTTTGTAGTCAAAGCAGAACGACATCTTTGTCCCCGTCGTCCCCCACAGGACATGGTACAACTGGTCCATGTAGTTCCTGGTAATTAACAGTTTCAGGGACTGATGCTCCTCCAGCCGCTGTTCCCACTCCTCAGTAAGAACAGCAGCTATTGGCTGTCCTAGCCCTCTATGTCATGGTGTTGCCCTCAGGCAGGGTGTTTAAATTTAAACCCAGTGTTTAAATTTTTTAAAGTAAAACATAACAACATAACCTATCACATAAAAAGTCTGATGATAAGTTTGAGACCAATGAAATCTGAGCTGGGCGTGGAAGATTTTCGGATTGATATATCATAAGGACCTTTTTCCTCATAAAATAAAAATTCATGCCATAGAGGGCTCAAAGACGCTATTTAGCATCATCAGCCTGGTGCATACAGCTGTCATGGATGCTAAAGAAGGACGTTCCACCAGCGTAGCTACAGGAAGCCAGGATGTTCAGAAAGCGTCGCTTGAACTAACACCATCTCTAAATTAAGGCTCATCTGTTCCACTAACACATTCCAGCTGCATCTACTGAGGCTAATCCAAGCGAGGCTTACGTAGCCTGGCTATGTGGAGGTCCTGAGGAACGTAGGAAGCCCTGACGAGTGGATGGTGGAAAAGAGGTGCAGCAAGAAAAAGAGAGCAAACCGAGAGCTTCATTTTCTCAGCAGCTGAACAAAGAAAGCTGATGGAGATCAGTGACGTGCGGTGGGTTCATGGCTGGTGAAGCACCGACTCCTCTGGAGTCACATTTACATTGTAAGAACAAAAAGAGCTTCTTACAAGACAACGTCAGAGACCACTGCTACTGGTGGTCCTCCCCCTGAAAACCGTGGGTCTGGTGGTCTGAATGAGCTTTGAATGAAGCGTGCACCCTCTGCAGGGTCATTAATAAAAGGCCAAGCCATGGTAACCAGAAAGGAACTCTGTCTCTATCTATCTCTATCTTTCTCCGTCCATCTCTTTAGACCAGCTTTCTCTCTCTCTCTCTTTAAACACCCTCGGCCTGTATGGACGGGGCTCAGCTGATCCCAGTTTTACTGTTAGCCAACCAGAGGCAGTGGAGGTCGGGTTCCTGAACCTGGGGAGGGTTAATAAGGTGTTAATTAGTTTTAATGAAAACCATGTTCTTTTTTATTTAATTTCATGTATCGTCGTGTTTCTTTAGTTAAACTGGCGCTGACACATTTATGATGTAATAACAGGTTTTTCTTGTCTAAACCAGAATGAGGCGGAGCAGTTCTACCAGGTGGAGCTTTTCTTTAGGGAGTCTGTATCAGACCTTTGAGACACAGCTAAGCTAAACATTAGCCCCCAGCAGGCTGGTTCTGGTGCATCGGTTACCATGGTTACTCAGCGGCATTCACATAAACCTGAACTCTGGCTTAAATGAGTCAGACTTACCAAGATAAGCCCGGCTTATAACTTCAAGGTCTTTTTAAATCTTGAAAACCTGACCGGAAATCTGATGTTTCAGTTCCACGTCATCTGTTTGCGGTGTGACGTCATTGTGTTTCAGTTGGAGCTTTTTTTCTTTTTTCTCTGTCTAAAGTGTTTTTACATCGATGACGTGTTCAGGATCAGCTTGGACTTTGCAGCAGAACTTTACCCGAACTTTTAGCGGTTTCTGGTTCTGTTCGGACTCTGCATCTGGCTTTGGGAGGTTCCGGTTCTGTTTTTGGGTGGGTTCTTGTTCCGCGTGCCCTGACACATCAGGTTTCCCCAGAGAGGGAGGGAGAGAGGGAGGGAGAGAGAGGGAGAGAGACTCCTCCTCCGGGTCGGGGCGGAGGTCTAAATCTCGCACAGGAAAAGTTTTCAGACTCCGTTTTTGCTCCAGAACCAGAATCTTTGATGCACCATGTCCGGCGTCGCGTCCACTCTGGCCAAGAAGCGGGCCCTGGCCGCCGGGTTCGGAACCAACTCCAACGCAGTTCCGTACCTGAACCAGAAGTTCGATGCTCTGCGCGCGCAGTGCCGCTCCTCGGGCCAGCTCTTCTGCGACCCGAACTTCCCCGCCGCCCCCGAATCTCTGGGCTTCAACGAACTGGGCCGCAGCTCCCACAAAACCCGCGGCGTCACCTGGAAGAGGCCCACGGTAAGACCAGGACCCTGACTGGGACCGGAGGGTGGGGCTGGAGGCGCGGACAGACCAGGGACCTAATGGGTCCATCTGTGTAGAGTTCGGCCTGCAAGAGGAGCCGAACCGGACCCTGATGCATCTTGATTTTAGACCCAAAGGTTCTGGTTCAGCTCAGTTGTAGACAGATGGAGGGTTCGGATAATTATTTGTTAGTCAGGATGGACCTATCAGGTAGGAAAGAACTCAGATCCAGAACTTCTCAGAACCAGGACCTGACATCCAACATCTCTGTAAGCTCAGACCTTAAACTGGTGAAGAACCAGACTGGGTCCAGCAGGGTCAGGTGGGCCCCTGATCTCCTGCTGTGTTCAGGTTCTGATGGTTTTTCTTCTCCTCCTTCAGGAACTGGTCTCGAATCCGGAGTTCATTCTGGGTGGAGCCACCAGGACCGACATCTGCCAGGGAGCCCTGGGTAAGTTTCCTCACTGTCCCTGAACGCACCACCGGTCCACCTGCAGACAGGTGGGCTCTCGGTTCAGCTCGGTTTGATCCAGCAGAATCTGGACTGTTTACGGGACAGAACCAGGATGTGATCCAGCCTACGTCACACAGGCCGTGTTTAACTTTACGGATAAAAAAATGATGATGAGAACATAAATAATAAATAATAAGTTTAAAAAATAAACTTATTAATTAGATTAAAAATTAATTCAATTTAAATGAAACTAAAAACAACTTAAATACATAAAAATCAGGAAAAATAAAAAGACTAAAATAAAATACGAGTAATAAAAGACAGTTGATAAATATTCCTTCTCTACCTGCACAGGTAACCAGTCCATCGCAGGGCTGACACACACACACACACACACTCCTAGGGAGAATTTACCAGTTAGCATCATGTCTGTGTACGGCGGGAGGAAGCCGGAGAACCCGGAGAGAACCCACGCATACACGGGAGAACACACAGAAAGGCCACGCCCCCCCCCCCCAACCTCCCGCAGCCGAGAATCAAACCAGCAACCTTCTTGCTGGGAGGCTGCGGTGCTGACCACCACACCACCATGCAGCCCAGCTGATATCATCATCATCATCATCATTCTTCTTTTTATTATCATCATCTTCATCTTCATCATGGTTTTTCTGGTTCTAATGGACTGTGTGTTGGTTCTGGTCCTGGTCCAGGTTCTGGTTCTGGTCTGGATTCTGCTCGTGACCCAGGGCTGTTTGCAGCAGCTAAGAACTGTCAGATGGTTCTGGATCGGTTCTGCTGGTGAGACCAGGTCACATGATCTGTTTCCAGGGCAACCAGAACTGGAACATCAGACGTGTGGATCAGCAGTAATTACAGGGCCGTGCTGCGCTCTGATTGGCTGACAGGAAGAAGCCTGCCAGCTACTATCGGAGGGCGAGAGACACTGAGTCAGACATGAGAGAGAGAGAACAAGGGAGGGGTGTGAACCACAGACAGATGTTTGTGTGTCTGTGGGGAGGAAGCTGGCTCAGTGGGCGTGAACAGCTGACTGTACAGCAAACAAAGTTCTGCTTCTACACAGAAAGTTTCTGTCCAGAGTTTTACCGCAGAGTCACCGCCCCCCCCGACCGTCATGCTTCACATTCTGCTGAGTCAGAACCAAGAACCAAGAACAGAACCCTTCCCGTTCAGACCAACAGAATCAATGGACTAGTGGACCAGTGGACCAGTGGTTCAGCGGACCAGTGGTTCAGCGGACCAGTGGACCTTCCGCCTGTTGAGTCTGTACAGCTGGTATTTGTACTAGTTATAGTTAGTTAGTTAAAATAACCAAAGTAGGACAATCTGACTTCATCAACTTTGGACGTCCACATTTCAATCCGACATTTTGGAAAAATGACGATTATCGGATTTATGATTGATCCAGATTTCCTGTTTGGATCATTGATTATTGAACCGATGAATAGCTGTACCTGCTGCTGTTACTAACGGTTACCTGTCCTCCAGGTGACTGCTGGCTGTTGGCGGCCATCGCCTCTCTGACCCTAAATGAGTATGTGATGGCAAGAGTTGTTCCCACCGACCAGGGCTTTGGAGACGACTACGCTGGAATCTTTCACTTCCAGGTAACAGGTGTTCGCTGACAGTTTGAAGAGCCACCATTCCTCATGTTGCCATGGCAACCTTCAGACTGATGCAGAACGGAGTTCCAAAATGTAAAGATGTAAAAGGAACTAGAAATATTGATGGGTGCCAATGCAGCTACTGGCAGCCATGTTGGAAAGATGGAGCATCTGCGTTACTATGGTGACAGAAAAGCTCCAAATGAGCGTGAGGGACGAACTGTCTGAGGTGGATAGACAAAAAGAGGAGCGAATCACTGCACCGAACCACATACACCCATTAGAAACCCTCCTGTTCCCAGCATGTTACTTTATAAAAGTAATTATACTTACTAACTACTTCTTGTAGAAAATAAAGTTACAGCATTATAAAAGTACTTAATTACTCGGGAAGTAATTACTCCGTTACTTTTTTACAAATATGTCCCTTTAACAGAATTCCACGTCCTTCTGCGTGTTCATTTATTCATAATAAAACCGAATATTAGATCCGACTGATGGATGAAACAGAAACCTGGTGGAATAAAATACTAACAGAAAAATCCTGGACTCTGATCTCAGGCTGCTGGAAGTCGCGTCTCCTCCTCAGGGGAGGAGCTTCACCTGGTTCTACCTGCTTCCAGCCCCCATGAAGAAAACCGCGTTTCTGGTCACGATGAACGTTTCTCATCACGTTCTCGTCTTTTATCTTCAAGGGAAAACTAATGTGTGTGTTTCCAGATCAAAACTTCCTCTCTTTTCTCTGGACTCGCCGTTGCTGCGTCTCCTACTCGTTTGTGTGTGTGTGGCTGCGCACACTGACTGGGTCCGCTCCTTTCCGTCAGCCGGGCGGTGACCCGGCTGATCGCCTGGTTTAAATGGAGGGACCCACTTCGCTTGCACCTCAAACATAGAGCATCTTCTCCACTTTCAGTCTTATCACCCAAAACCAACAGTAACGCTGTCCGTAACTTTTATAGTTCAGTGAACGTTCACACTGACCGAGTACTAATGGAGCTAAAATCTACTACACTCTTCAATAACCCCTTAAAATTCCATGAATATCAAATATTACAGATTTTTAAAGCTACTGTTTAACCAACATGTTTTTAATGTACTTGGTTTTGCCACGTTTCTACTAAACTGAGGTAAATGATAAACATCTGTAAAAGGAGGCCACAAAGGATGCACCAGCCTTCTCCTCAGGCCAAACGGAGGCTGGATTCAGAGGCCCTACATAGTCCTACCGGACGCACGCCGCGCGAGTTCCAGTTTAACACAGAAAAAAGCCAGGAGAATGTGTGCCTTCATCCTTACAGCATTGACACCCATCATGAGAGGACTGAGACCAGAACCCTGTGGAACCCCATGAAGAACTCAGTCATTAGATCTGCTCAGCTGGTTTGGAACCAGAACCTTTGAGGATGTTTGTCTGTCTTTAGTTCTGGCAGTTCGGGGAGTGGGTGGATGTGGTGATTGACGACCGGCTGCCAGTCAAAGATGGAGAGCTGATGTTCGTCCACTCGGCCGAGGGGAGGGAATTCTGGAGCGCCCTGCTGGAGAAGGCCTACGCCAAGTAAGACCTAAGCCAACTTTTTCCTTTGCTAACTTTGGCTTTGACCCAAAGGCTTTGAGTCATGATCCACTGACCGAAAACATCACAGCACTCTCAGAAAATAAAGATTGTACCAGGGGAGTACCTGGACCTGGGAACACTGGGGGCTCAGATAGGGCTGGGCGCTATAAACCAAATCTTATATCTCGATATTTTTTTACCTGAATCATGATATACGATATATACCTCAATATATTTTTTTGTCAAGTAACCAAAGAGACAGTTCTAATTTACAGCCTTTTGTACCAAATATACTTTTATTAAGGATCAGCTGCACATGTGCATTAAAACAGCAGACTGAAATTAAAGTACCTTTAAATGCTCCTAAAACAAAATAAATTAAAATACTTTTCAATGAGCATAACAAAAATACAGCTGTGCAAAATGCAAGAGAAAAGATGCTTTTAACTCAAAACAAGCTATCTCGGTATAAACGATATTCCCTCCTTCTATATTAGGTCTGATAAAATCGCGATACATTTGAAAATCTCGATATATTTAAAAAATCTCGATACATTTGAAAATCTCGATATATTTAAAAAATCTCGATATATTTAAAAAATCTCGATACATTTGAAAATCTCGATATATTTTAAAAATCTCGATATATTTTAAAAATCTCGATATATTTTAAAAATCTCGATATATTGCCCAGCCCTAGGCTGAGCCCAAACCCTCACAGAGGAATCTCTGTGAACCAACACAGTAAAAACAGCTTTTTATTTAAGCTTTCTTGAGCATTGTGTCACCTTGTTTAAAGCCAAATACTGTAAAATGTACTTCGATGTGTATTTATTTTAAATCTTAAACGTGACCATGTAAACAAGATCTCTGAAATCGTATTAAACAAACGTTAGTTGTGTGTCGAGTTGCATGGTGGACGTCTGTCTGCTGCTCGCTTCCTTCCACCTTCTGCTGCCTGAAAACAATGAAACGTGCACTTCATGACAACATTAGAAAATATTTAACAAAATATTTAGAAAAATAATTTTTCTTTCATCTATTTACAGATAAATGCCGTCCAGTAAAAGTGCCGTAGCTTTTACTTTTCCAGACACCTGCTCTTTACTGCAACGAAAGGATGAACGTGAACTGTTTTCAGTCACTTATAATTTTCAGAGTAAAGATGATGCTGTAGTATTTACTGTCCCTCTATCATCTCATCTGTCTCTTCCTTCTTTCCCTACAGGCTTCATCACTTGTTTCCTTCTTTCCTTTTTCACTTGCTGTTTTCCATCTTTACCATTACTACTTTTTCAGTAGCATAGCCGAGTTTAAACTAGTGGTAAACTGATTTTTCCTCCCCGTCTCGAACACCCTGTGTACCAGTGAACCACTCAGACTTCACCACTGGATTTAATGTAAATGTGTAGAACAGAAAGGGGCGGGGCTAACGCTTTAGTACAGCTAGCTTAACCTTCGAAGTACCAAGTACTGTCACGAATGATCTGCCTAACATTAATTTCATTTTAGGACATACAGGGTTTAAATTATTTGTGGTTTAGCTCTTTCGTGTGTCTTTCTGCTCGTCGCCTCTCTTCTTTAAATAAAAACCGTCTGATGTAAATTTTTGACCGCTGATGATGACCGATCGAAAAAACACCAGAGTTCAGATTCGGGATAAAACGCCGGCTGTCAGCCAACACGGAGGATTCCCGCTTCCAGAAAATTCCTCTGTGATTGGTCATTTTGTACCTGTGTTGCATTCACAGAAGCCAGGAAATTACAAAACTACCATCTTCTTTAATGTCATAAAGAAGGGAATGTAAACTTTTCCTTCTGGGATGAAAAAACATTCGGGACTTGATGCGAAATGTTCGGGGCTAGAGCCGGGAATGCCCAGGCCAGGCCACGCCCCTGGATTGTACCTTTAGGGGCACAAGAGGCACCATTCTGGTGTTTACAATGTAAAAACTGCACTGTTGAAGGAAGGTACAACAGCAAAACCTTTAAGGCCATAAATATACTTGCTTTTAATTACAAGTTTGCGTGACTATCATGGTGCCTTCCATATTTTGCATTAGGAGTGTTGTTAGTTTGAAGCATCGTTAGTTTGAAGTTTTGTTTGTAAGTCTCACAAATGAATGCCACGTGTTTAAAGCAGGTAACCACAAGGGGGCAGTGTTGCTACCAGATGAAGTATAGTCACTGGTTTAAAAGCAGTAAAAATGACCTTACATAGCATCTACGATACTGCTGCTGCCATGATCTCAAAACGAGCCACACACTAACCTCATCTATCGTTGCCCTGCTTAAAGTCTTGTTTCTGTCCTACAAATGAATCAAATCTATGTGGCCTGGGTTTTCTAATACGCCCCCTAGTGGAGTCCAGTAAGCGTCGTACACATGCAGAACAGAATCGGTTGCCTACGCAAACGTGAGGTTAAACACAAGCATATTTTAACCCAAGCGTAACATCCCTGCGGCAAACTTGTACCGCTAAAAGTACAGTTTTTACTTTATTTTCTGAGGGCAAAAATGCTGCTGATTTCAGAGGTCAGGGTTCTGGATCCGGGTCCAGGTTTGTGGTGCCGTTTACTCAGAACCAATGAGGCTTGTTGTTCTGTGTTCAGAGTGAACGGCTGCTACGAGGCGCTGTCCGGCGGCTCCACCACCGAGGGCTTCGAGGACTTCACCGGCGGCATCGCAGAGAACTATGACCTGAAGCGACCGCCGTCCAACCTGTTCCAGATCATCAGGAAGGCTCTGGAAGCCGGCGCGCTGCTGGGCTGCTCCATCGACGTGGGTCCAACCCGTTCTGTGGCGCTTTAGAAGCTTCGGAAGAAAAAGTTTTGTTTGGTTCTAGTTGTGTTTCTTTGCTGTTGCAGATTACAAGCGCAGCAGACTCTGAGGCCGTGACTCGTCAGAAGCTGGTGAAAGGCCACGCCTACTCGCTGACCGGCGCCGTAGAGGTAAGATCGTCTACTGGAAACGAGTCCAGGTCAAGCAACGGTGGGATGAAAAATGTTTTCTGCTTCCAGGTGAGCTACCGCGGCCAGCAGGAGAAGCTGGTGAGGATGAGGAACCCCTGGGGCCAGGTGGAGTGGACCGGAGCGTGGAGTGATGGGTAACCACCATGAGAAGACCGTCTGATATGGATCAGATCACACCGGTCCAGATTAGATGATCTTCACATTGATCAAGACCAGACAGTCTTCAGCCTGGTCCAGATCAACCAAACATCTCACCGCTGTGGTTTCAACTTGTTTCAGGTCGTCTGAGTGGAACTACGTCCAGGGAGACTGTCCTCACGCCAACTCCGAGGACGGAGAGTTCTGGTAGGAAGATCTCACACTGAGACAAACCTGCTCTCATATGAAGCAGAGTGAGACCTCCTGTCTGTCCTGTCTCTGCAGGATGTCCTTCAATGACTTCCTTCGCCACTACTCCCGTATCGAGGTGTGCACTCTGACCCCCGACACCATTGAGGACGACAGCGTCAAACACTGGAGCGTCAGCAAATTCGATGGCACCTGGAGGAAGGGGTCCACGGCCGGAGGCTGCCGGAACAACCCCTGTTAGTCCTGCATGTGTCCAAGCTGCAGCCGACAGAACCGGACCTGCCGGCGGTTCTGGCGATGAGGTGCCTGACTGAGGTTTCTGTTCCTGTTCCTCTGCAGACACGTTCTGGACGAACCCTCAGTTCGTGATCAAGCTGGATGAGGAAGACGACGACCCGGACGATGGGGAGGTGGGCTGCAGCTTCGTGGTTGGTCTGATCCAGAAGAACCGCAGGAAGCTGCGTAAACAGGGGGAGGACATGCACACCATCGGGTTCGCCATCTACGAGGTCTGAAATGAACCTTTCAGGGAGTGCGTTGCGTTCTCTTGAATGCATTTGAATGCAGCACAGATTCCAGCACGAGTCCAGGAGTTCACTGGTCTTCTGTCTGATTTCAGGTCCCTCCACAGGTGAGTCCTGAAGCGCCAGACCTGCAGGCCGGTAACCCCTCTCATTTCCAAACAGCCGAGTTTTCTTTGTTTTTTATTCATTCTTAATACATTCAAACTAAAACAGCGTTGTTACGCGCAAAATACCCTGCATACCGTGCAAACAGTTAAAGGAAGAAACGGAAGGTTTGTTGCGACAACGCCACCAAGAGGATTTCACCGCTGGGAAACTTCTAACCCAAACTTTCAAAGGTTTGAATTTATTGATTAATTAATTTAACTTTAATTAAACAATTACATTTTTCCTAGTTTGGGCAAGATTAAATAAAAAGCTGGGGTCGGCCTCAGCAGCATGAACCAGAACGGGAGAAAAACTCACAAACAAACCACCGAGCAGCAAATAAAGCAGCAGCTGGAGGAGATGCTGCCTCGGCTCACAAGATGAGGCTGGAAACAGTCGAGCATAAAAGCACAAACCAACAATGAAACCAGCCGAAGCGCCAACCCAACAAAGTAATCAGCAGAAAGACCCAACGAGCTAAAAACAGGGACGGCGCTGAGCTGGAACGAGCCGATCAGGACCAAGGAGAGCCGGAAGGACCCCGTAAATCCAGAACCAGAGGGCTCGGCGGAGCCCGCAGGGCTGGACCCAGGACCACTAAGATAGGAACTTATTTAACCCGTTAAGCCCGACGGACCCATGGTGGGTCCAACAGGTGTAAACACAAGTTCATGTGTGTAAAAAAGTTACTCTAGTGATGTAAAGATATTTTATTTATAACGTGTCTTAAAGAAGAAAACCTAAAGCCACTAAATCAACTCTTCAAGTGCATTTAGTCAACAAAGTATTTGTTTGATAACTTTAAAACACGTATGCCACAAACAACAGCTCCACCATAACCAGTAACACCCGAAACAAAATACAACACAACGCCTAATCCGTTCACTCCACCCCAACATGATGGGATCAAATGAAACTAGAAAAGCTGCACTTTCATATGATACCAAGCATAAAAAGATATTCGCCAAGCACCTCACGTCAGTCTCAAACAAACACAAAGCTAACCGTCGTATATCACAGCTTATCAGACAGCATGTTTATCACCAAATACACCAAATCCCAAAGATGTTCTCACAAACAGCCACATTTTTTATTTCCTTACCTTTTTGTGGTCATTTTCAGTCTGTCCACATTGTTCTTCGACCAAAACTCACAGCGTAGTAATTTATAATGGTGAAACTGCGTCATGCGCTAACATGTCATATGCTCCCATTCACAGCCATTTTGTTGTCTTGTTGTGGGTATTGGCAGTGTAAATAAAGTTTGGTCAAATTCTACATCTTACAAGCTTTCCAACCATATCCTACACTTGAACGACACTTTATCTGTCAGGTATAAATGCTGAGACAAAGGAGCATCGTTGCCATTTTACTGCAGTTACGCACGTGGGCGCACAAGAAAGAGCGAATATCGAACAGCGCTCATTTCTTTGCTTCATTATAACTTTTTATCCATTTAGGACGAAGGATAAAAGCCATAAACATGTCCAAGAAATTACAAAGAGCCAAATAGACAATGTTGGAAGTTCTGGAGGAAATACAGACACAGCACAATTTGGCACAGTTTGCGTATCCAAGTGTCCAAATAGAAAGTCCGTCTTGTTCTATCCACATTAAAACCTGCATAAAAGCTATGAGCTTTGTTCTGTTCTCATGAAACTTTGTACAGTTGTAGTCAAGGAGTTGCTGAATGCATGCAGTGGTATCTTTATACACAGAATGATTTTTATCATGATGTTTTCATCTGTGTACAAAAAAAAAATAATTTCAGAGGATATTTTTTTTTTACCTGTGGTTTATGACAATTTGTACAAGTATATTAACATTCACAATGTTTCTGACACTGGATTCATATTCCATAGGGTCTTACGTATCCATTGAGACCACGCTTATGTATATTGACCTAAAAATTACAGAGTTATTATTGATTTAATTTGGGTAGGTCTGTTCTGGCAAACCACACCTCCAAAAACCCTCGAGTTTAAAGGGTTAAAGATCATTTTAACCCTCTTTTACAAACATTAACAGATTTCACTTCTTTGTCCCGATGATTCCATAAACTAACTCCTTCCATCAGCTGGGTTCCTTAGAGATCTCTCTTCCTTTCAGATTCATTTACTCTCTTTTTTCTGATCTCTTTTGGATGATTGATGGTAATATGTTGTTATGTGCTTTATACATTTGTAAAGGACGGTAAAATACTGGGTCTGCTGTATTTACCTGCAGACGGTTCTTTAGTTTTACACGAATGTGTCCAGACGTCAACACAACCGCTCAGACGTGGAACAAGCAGCGAATAACAGAACAGAATTAAAGCTTTACATGTTTCCAGTTTTACATGATTTACGTTTGATTTCCAGGTCAGACCTTCATCAGTCAGAACTCCTGAAAACTCCTTCACTTTAACACCATTCCGGTCAGCTGGATTGTTTACGGAACATCTCGGAATACGTCTTTTCCAGTTTATTTCTGTCAAACCTTTTTCCTTTTCCAGCTCTTTGTGAGGTCCCACATGAAAAGATTCTGTTTTCAGACAGAAAATGAGAAGAGCTGAGATGAAGTTCAGTTTGTTCTCGTTCATCCAGCTGAACTGGAAACTGGCTGACAGTGTGAATGACTCAGACCAGCGTAGGCGTGGCCTTAACTGCACCGCCTGGTCGGTGCTGGATGCAGGTGGAGAAGGTGACCCAGGTGAGGTCATTAGAACGTAAAGCCTGAAAGAAAAACTGAAATAAACAAGAGCGTAAACAAGCAGGACGCCATCGCGAGTCGTTCCCCGGCCAGCTGAGCGGCGTAGAAGACCCAGAACGTGCTGGTGATCTCATTGTTTCAGGCACCACCCACACCTGGGATTATAGGTGAGGGCGGGAATGTGGAGCGACCGGTCAGTCCAGATCTGTTCCTTTAGCTCGGCTCCTTCTTCACAACAACAGATCAATGCAGGGTCCGCATTTATGTCTTAGTTATTATTTATCGTTATTAATCTAGTAAATATTTTACTGTATTTTCTTTTATTCCAGTCTTTCTTTTTGTTATTTTTCCCTGATATTTTCCTGCATTTACTTTGTTTTTATGTAATTAGAAATAAATTCAGGCATTAAGGGGTTAAAAAGAAAACGTCAGACAGCAAACAAACATGGATGAAACATTTCTGGTTTTACAGCAGCTAACAGCTGAGCTAACTGTTAGCCTGCTGTGCTGACCCAGACTAGTCCTGGTTGAATTCAGAATTCTAATGGTCCTTAAATGCATCATCATGAATGCATCACATCATGGAAGAAGGAGGCTCATTCAACAGTGAGGGCAAGTTCAGGTTAAAGGGGCTCTGTTCTGTCCATTTCAGGCTAGTTTATGTTAATATGTGAGTCCACAAGATCAGGAATTAATCCAGCGTTGCGTAGACGTGCACACGGGGCTTACGATGCAAAACAAGAAAATAAAAAATGTTTTGTCCCTGTCACATGGCGGCGCTACAACCAACCAGTGAGGGGCTTCACTCACTGACCAATGAGAGCAGGCTAGAAACTCAGTCTGCAAACTCTCAACATGGAGGATCAGATCATTTTAGCTGTGCCTGGCTTTCCCGTACTTTACCATACTTCACACAAAAATGATAGATCATATAAATATATGCAATATTTATATGTATAAAAAGGCAGCCGTGTGGCGCCAGGGTGAATTTCTCCGAATGTAGGTCCTGATTTATCTGGCCCAGCCTTGAGGTCTGCCATCAAATGATGAAATTCACCATGCTGTTTCCTATTCTGTAAACTCCGATGAACCCAGAGGTTTCTTTCTCTGTTGTACAGTAAACAGCAAAATTTCTGTAATTCATGCAGAATCTTCTGACTCTTCATCATCCACCTCCGAGCGCGATGCGCGACGCTGCTGTTTGTCACGTCCCGTGTGTTTGTTTCTCGAGGTTGGTAATGAGGTTTGCCTGTTGCTGTCGTTGCCTCTTATAGTAGCTTTTCCATCTGAAGGAGAGATCCAGCTGTGAAGTAAACTGCAGCAGGTAGTTGCAGGCTGCCTACTGGGAGCTTCTTTTCACACGATTTTGTCCTTGCAGTTCCGAGGGCAGAGAGAAGTACACCTGGACAAGAACTACTTCCTGACCCACGCTCAGACTGCAAGGTCAGAAACCTTCATCAATCTGCGTGAGGTCAGCTCCCGCTTCAAGCTGCCGCCCGGCGAGTACCTAATCGTCCCGTCCACCTTCGAGCCGCACCTGAACGGGGATTTCTGCATCCGAGTGTTCTCTGAGAAGCAGACGGAGACTGTGTAAGAGCTGCAGCTGCAGGTTCTGATACTGTTTCTGTGCTGGTTCTACTGTGTTTGTAGGTGCAGGTTAACCGGGACCTGCTTTGTAACCAGTCCTGACGGTGCTGAAGAACCCCAACCAGTTCAAGATTAGACAGAAATTCAGAACACAGGTTTAAAGTCTGTGGTCTAGTCCACATCTGGCAGATTTTCTTTGGCCCTTCAAAGGGTTCTGAAAGAAGTTCAGACCAGGATTCCCTGGGAAGTGCAGAAAAAGTAAACTGTGTTGTGTCGTTGAGCGGCTTGAATCATCAGCAGTGTGTGTAATGTTTGTGTTTCCCTTCAGGCCCTGTGATGACCCCGTCAACGCTGACCTGGATGAGGTGAGTCCCACTCTATTCACAGGTGTGGGGTAGCATGCTAAACTTGAATGTTAGCATGTTAAAGATAAATGTTAGCATGTTAAAGGTGAATGTTAGCATGTTAAACGTGAATGTTAGCATGTTAAAGATAAATGTTAGCATGTTAAAGGTGAATGTTAGCATGTTAAAGATGAATGTTAGCATGTTAAAGGTGAATGTTAGCATGCTAAACGTGAATGTTAGCATGTTAAAGATAAATGTTAGCATGTTAAAGGTGAATGTTAGCATGTTAAAGATAAATGTTAGCATGTTAAAGGTGAATGTTAGCATGTTAAAGATAAATGTTAGCATGTTAAAGGTGAATGTTAGCATGTTAAAGATAAATGTTAGCATGTTAAAGGTGAATGTTAGCATGTTAAAGATAAATGTTAGCATGTTAAAAGTGAATATTAGCATGTTAAAGATAAATGTTAGCATGTTAAAGATAAATGTTAGCAAGTTAAAAATAAATGTTAGCATGTTAAAAGTGAATATTAGCATGTTAAAGATAAATGTTAGCATGTTAAAGGTGAATGTTAGCATGTTAAAGGTAAATGTTAGCATGTTAAAGGTGAATGTTAGCATGTTAAAGATAAATGTTAGCATGTTAAAAGTGAATATTAGCATGTTAAAAATAAATGTTAGCATGTTAAAGATAAAAGTTAGCATGTTAAAAGTGAATATTAGCATGTTAAAAGTGAATATTAGTATGTTAAAGATAAATGTTAGCATGTTAAAGGTGAATGTTAGCATGTTAAAAATAAATGTTAGCATGTTAAAGATAAATGTTAGCATGTTAAAAGTGAATATTTGCATGTTAAAAATAAATGTTAGCATGTTAAAGATAAATGTTAGCATGTTAAAAGTGAATATTTGCATGTTAAAAGTGAATATTAGCATGTTAAAAATAAATGTTAGCATGTTAAAAGTGAATATGTTAAAGATAAATGTTAGCATGTTAAAAGTGAATATTAGCATGTTAAAAATAAATGTTAGCATGTTAAAGATAAATGTTAGCATGTTAAAAGTGAATATTAGCATGTTAAAGGTACTTGTTGGCATTTTTAAGGTTTGTGTTAGAATTTTAAAAGTTCTTGTTAGCAAGTTAATGGTGTGTATTAACATGCTAAAGGTGTGTTTGCACGTTAAAGGTGTGTGTTGTTGTCAAGTGACATCCTGTCATGTGATCAGAAAGCAGTTTTTTTTTTTGA
The DNA here is from genome assembly GCF_017639745.1 of Melanotaenia boesemani. Taxonomy (NCBI): domain Eukaryota; kingdom Metazoa; phylum Chordata; class Actinopteri; order Atheriniformes; family Melanotaeniidae; genus Melanotaenia; species Melanotaenia boesemani. The sequence continues at coordinate 40,180,294 of NC_055685.1, read as the reverse complement.
CGGTTGTCATGGTTTCTGTCCAGGACATGGTGTCTGATGATGCGGTGGATTCAGGATTCAGAAACATGTTCCTTAAACTTGCCGGGGACGTGAGTAAAACATTTCAGCTGCTTCCCGTTTAATGATCTTTAGACACCTGCCTGGGCTCGCCTGCCTGGACTCGCCTGCCTGGGCTCGCCTGCCTGGACTCGCCTGCCTGGGCTCGCCTGCCACACCCGTACCACTAACCAAACAAAGTCCTAGATAAAAATGCTCCATCATCATCATCTTCGCCTTCTTTTTAGGACCAAGAGATCTCTGTGTTGGAGCTGAGGACCATCATGAACAAGATTGTGGCCAAACGTGAGTCAAAGCTTTGACATGTTGAACATTAACACGAGAGGCTGCAGGTCTGACTTCCTGTGTTGCCTTTTTTTTTAACAGGAAGTGACATAAAAACTGATGGGTTCAGCATGGAGACCTGCAGGGTCATGGTCAACCTGATGGACGTATCCTTTCAGAAACCTGCTCAAGTTGTAGTTCAGTTCAGATGAGATGATCGACCAGCTGAATGACCACCTGACTGACCAGTAAACAAGTCAAACTTGGCGTCAGGTGTGTTTCTATCGGTGATCTTTAACCTGCAGCAGAACAGCGGGAATGGGAGGCTGGGCCTCGGAGAGTTCGCCACGCTGTGGAAGAAAGTGCAGAAATACCTGGTGAGATATGACCTCTGACCTGTGTTTTATTAATCATGAAGTTATGTGATTGTATACAGATGTGTGTGTGTGTGTGTGTGTGTGTGTGTGTGTGTGTGTGTGTGTGTGTGTGTGCAGTCCATCTACAAGAAGAATGACTCTGACAACTCTGGAACAATGAGCACTCCAGAGATGAGGATCGCCTTTAAGGATGCAGGTCAGTTTCTTCTGTTTTCTTTTGATACGTCTACCTACCTACCTTCCTACCTACCTTCCTACCTACCAGCCTACCAAACTATTTTTGATATTTTTAACACTGGACCCTTCTATGGAAAAGTAATACAATTGATCATGGAATAGATGATAATGTGACATCATTACCATGAAACAGGTGGGAAGTCCCGTTAGTATTGTTTCTTTACTAACTGTGTTTTGGTGTGGAGTACTGTAATATAAATTATGTGGCTTAATTGCAGAGAATCTAAGCTTTCTAACAAGGTATAGCATGTCTATATTGACAAAAGTGTTATTGGAGAAGTTTTAGAGTTTATCGAGCAAAATGGCGACAGGGTCGCCAGCAGCCAGGTGGGAATTATGAGGTTAAAAATATAAACTTTTAAACTACCCTGACTCCTAAAAGAATGGGAATTGAGATTCATTAGGAACAAGAATCGAAACAGAGAACCCGACTTGGAACAGGAATCGTTCAAATTCGAATGATGCCCAACCCTACTACCTTTGTATCTGCATAACTACATACCTACATGTGATCAATCCTGCCTACTTGCCTACATACCTGGCTATATATCTACTTGCCTGCCTGCCTGCCTGCCTGCCTGCCTTGCTACACACCTGCCTACCTACCTGCCTACCTTCCTGCCTAACTACATATCTGCCTACCTGGCTACCTACATGTGATCATGCCTATCTACCTTCCTGCCTACCTACATTCCTGCAAACATGCCTGCCTGCCTATCTACATGCCTACCTGCCTGCCTACGTTCCTGCATAACTCTCTGCCTGTCTACCTTCATACTTGCCTGCCTACATGCATGTCTGCCCACATACCTGCCCGCCTGCATATCTGCCTGCCTACCAGCCTACCTACATTCCTGCCTGCCTGCCTGCCAACATACTTACCTACCGGTCTACCTACATGTGATCATGCATACCTGCCTTCATACCTGTCTGCCTACATGCCTGCCCACCTGCATATCCGCCTGCCTACTAGCCTACCTACATGTGATCATGTCTGCCTACCTACGTGTCTGCATATCTACTTACCTGCCTACCTACATGCCTGCCTACCCAGCTTAATACCTGTCTGCCTGCATACCTGGCCACCTGTGTATCTGCCTTCCTGCCTACCTACATCCCCACATACGTACCTGCCTGCCTACATTCCTGCATATCTGCCTGCCTGCCTACGTATTTGCCTACCGGCCTACCTACATGTGATCAGGCATACCTGCCTTCGTATCTGCCTATCTATCTGCTTACCTGCATACCTACCTATCTGCCCACCTGCATATCTGCCTGCCTACCTACCTACCTACCTACATGCCCACATGTGATCATGCATACCTACCTGCCTATCTATCTATCTGCTTACCTACCTGCCTGCCCACCTGCATATCTGCCTACCTGCCTACGTGCCTGTATACCTGGCTGCCTACATTCCTGCATAGATCTCTGCCTGCCTACCTGCATACTTGCCTACTGGCATTTCTGCCTGCCTGCCTACCTACCTACCTGCATTCCTGCCTGCCTACCTACCTCCTTTCATACCTATCTCCTGTCTTCCCGCCTACCTACCTACTGACATACCTGCCTATCAGCCTACCTGCATGTGATCGTGCCTGCCAGCCTACATACCTGCCTGCCTGCATACTTGCCCACCTGCGCATTTGCCTGCCTACCGGCCTACCTACATGTGTTCACGCCTATCTGCCTACATACCTGCATATCTACTAACCTGCATGCCTGCCAACCTAGCTTGATTCCTGCCTACCTACATACCTGGCCACCTGTATATCTGCCTTCCTACCTACCTACATCCCTACATACGTGCCTGCCCGCCTACATTCCTACATATCTATCTGCCTGCCTGCCTGCCTACATACATGCCTGCCAGTCTACCAACATACCTGCATGTGATCATGCATACCTACCTTCATACCTACCTACCTATCTGCCCACCAGCATATCTGCCTGCCTACCTGCCTACATGCGTGCCTGCCCGCCTACCTGCCTTCATTCCTGCGTATCTATCTGCCTGCCTACGTTCCTTCGTTGCTGCCTGCCTGCCTACCGGAGAACCAACATATCCTCCTTCCCACCTGCATACCTGCCTGGCCGCCTACCTGCTTGCCTGCCTGCCTACATACTTGCCTACCTACATACTTGCCTACCTACATACCTGCATGTGATCATGCATAACTACCTTCATACCTGCCTATCTACCTGCCTACCTGTCTAACTACATGCCTGCCTACCTACATACCTGCCTACCTGCATATCTGCCTGCCTATCTACCTTCCTACCTACCTTTCTTCATGCCTGCCTACCTACCTTCCTTCTGTATCTATCCATCTATCTATCTGGATGTTGTGATCTGTCTCTGCTAACAGAGGAATCCAGCAGAGGAAGCCTCAGCCCGCCTCTCTGGTGGACATTCCAGCGCCTCATTGGTCATGTGACCAGCTGCTGTAAACAGCTTCCTGTTTATCCCATGGTGAGGTCTTTAAACCGTCTCCTGGTTTAGTTCAGAAACCTCAGGCTGGTTCTGCTCCAGAGTCCCTTCTGGGTGTTTCCGTCTTTCTCTGAGGCTGCAAAACAACCCTTCTTGGAAAATCAAACAGTATCACTTCCCAACCCCATCCAGTCCAGGCAGATGACCCCTCCCTGATCCGGGTCCTGGTTCTAGTTTTGGTTCTGGCAGAGTTTTTTCTTTTCTGTTAAAAGGGAGTTTTTTACTTTCCACTGTTGTCCCATCCTACTCAGGATGGGGAATTGAGGTCAAGACTCTATTAATTCTTAATAGAGTTAAGTTTTAAGTTTTCCTTAACTAGGCTGTTATTGATTATGAATCATTGGATTGGCTTGAACTGATTTATCTGTAAAGCCCTGGGATGAGGTTGTTGTGAACTGGTGATATACAAATAAAGCTGAATTGAATAAAATTAGGTTCTGTTCCACCACTGCAAAAATTTCACACACATCATTCACACACATCAGGCCAGAATCTTCAGAGTAATGCTGCTGGCAGACAAACCGGGCAACCGGTAGAACCAGGAGGTCCAGATTCTGGAAAAATCTTCTGGAAGATTTAGACATCCTGACCTCTGCTGCTCATCCCACACTTACGTTTTCCTTCTAACTGATTATATCAGTAAAATTGTCATCTGGATTTTTCCAGGATGATCCAGGATTGTTTGTCAGAAATACTTCTTGATAATTAGAAAAACCAAATGAAAAGTTTGGTTTTCAGGGTGTAAGTCTTCTGATCTGGACTGGATTCAACTGGAACCAGTCCAGTTCTGCAGCATTCCACAGTTAAATGGATCATCAGTGAGTCATGGTGGTTCTGACTCACTGCTGAAGGCTGAGGGAACTCTCCACCCATCACGAGGAGGAAGACGCCTTTTCCTTCTAAAACATGTTCCACTTTAAAAACATTCCACCATCAGCAGCTGATTTCCCTCTGATCCCTGATTCCCTGAAGAACTGTTTACTTAGTTCTGGTTTACCCGGGTCTGGACCACAGAGCAGCTGATGGTCTAATTTTTTTTTTTCCTTTAGACCCTTGAAAAAACATATTTCAGTTCTGAATGAAACATTTACTTTTTGTTTGTAATAACAGTTTATTAGAATAAAAAGACACGAAAACATGAAGCTGCTGTCAGTGTGAACATCTTCATCTCTTCATGACTAACTCTAAAATTCCTCTTCTTTCTCTTTCTGCTGCTGTCGGGACAGTAAACTGATGGAGAGGGTACGTCACGCTCTGTTCGCTCTGCTAGCCCCGTTAGCTCTGTTAGCATTGTTTGCTCAATAAGTACGATTATGTTATTTCTGTTAGCTCCATTAATACTGTTAGTACTGTCTCAGCAGGACCTGGAAAAACTAGTCCAGCTTCCATCTTTAGTCGGCTTGATTATTGTAACAGTGTTTTTACAGGTTCTACCTAAAACATCAGTCAGACACCTGCAGCTGATCCAGAACTCTGCTGCTCCAGTCCTCACTAAGACCAAGAAAGTGGACCACATCAGTCCAGCTCTGAGGTCTTTACACTGGCTGCCGATCCGTCAGAGGATAGACTTTAAAGTTCTGCTGCTGGTCTAGAAAGCTCTGAATGGTTTAGGACCAACATACATCAGAGACCTCTTGACCCAGTATGAACCTACCAGAACCCTCAGGTCATCCGGATCCAGGTTCTTATCAGTTCCAGAGTCAGAACCAGACATGGAGAAGCTGCATTCACTTGTGTTGTTTTCTGCACCTGCAGAATTTTAATGTGAAGCACTTTGAATTGTCTTGTACATGAAAAGTGCTGTACAAATAAATTCGCCTTGCCCTGTTCTGTTAGCTCCATTAGCTCCATTAGCTGTCTTAGCATTGTTAGCATTGTTAGCACCATACGTGCTGTTACCTGCTTGCTCTGTTAGTTCTGTTAACTCTGTTAGTTCCATTAGCACGTTTACCACTGTTTACTCCACTGGATCTGTTAGCATTGTTAGCATTGTTAGCTACATTAGCTCTGTGACTCCTGTTGTGTCCGTGCAGGTTTTACCCTCAACAACACCATCTACCAGCAGCTAGTGGTTCAATACTCCGACCCTGACATGACAATCGACTTCGACAACTTCGTGGGCTGTCTGATGAGGCTGGAGATGATGTTCAGTAAGTTAGCGCATTTGCTAGCTAACAGATGAAGAAAATGGGGAACAGAAATGAAAACATTTACTGTCACAGAAAACCTGATGAATGTACTGAAGTCAGAAATCATTTCCACCAGGATTTATTCATTTGAATTTCCCAAAGCTGTGGTAATCACAGAGTTCCTGATGCAGGAAACGGTCACATTAGTTTTATATATAACATTTTATATTGTGATAATTTGCCTTTAATTGCTCATTCTGGACAGAAATAAAGCACTGCTCAAATTAAAAATGTTCCATGTTCCTTCTCAGGGATCTTTAGGAAGCTGGACACTAACAACAGTGGCTCCATCGAGCTGGACTTCACCCAGGTGAGGAGGAAACGCCAACAGTGTGTCAGCTGACTGTGAGGTCACAGACTGATGTTCTGTCTGTTTTCCTGCAGTGGTTAAACTTCAGCATGATCTGAGGCGCCGCCGTCGTTCTGCAGCACGCCATCATGCCGCCGGCTGTCGCCGCTTCTCTTCCTGAGCTATCATGTTTAATATTATCCTCAATGCTTCTCACCCACTGTAACCTAAAGTCAATAAATCTACACATTAAACACCTGGTCACTGACTCCTCCTGTGCTTCACCTAGCTTCAAAATCAACTGTTAGCATAATACGGAAAGATTGTGTAACAGCTACTGCCATTTAATGCTCAAAGGTAAAGATGTTTATCTCAAGTACCATCCACTTTAGGTCCACCTATTGAACTTCCTGTTAACACTAATATCCAACCAGCCAATCACACGGCAGCATGTAGTCATGTAGACGTGATGAAGACGACCTGCTGAAGTTCAAACTGAGCATCAGAATGAGGAAGAAAGAGGATTTAAGAGACTTTGAACGTGGTTGCTGGTCTGAGTATTTACTGGGATTTGCACCCACAACCATCTCCAGGGTTTCCAGAGATGGTCTGAAGAAGAGAAAACATCCAGAGCAGCAGTTGTCTGGACCAGGATGCAGCAGAAGACACACCGGGTGCCTCCTGCCAGCTAAGAACAGGAAACTGAGGCTACAATTCACACACACTCACCAACACTGGACAATAGAAGATGGAGAAACGTTGCTGGTCTGATGAGTCTCCATTTCAGCTCCACATTCAGATGCTCGGCTCAGAATCTGCTGCAAACATCATGAAAACATGGATCCATCCTGCCTTGGATCAACGCTTCAGGCTGCTGCTGGTGTCATGGTGGGGGGAGGTTTTCTTGGCCCACTTTGGGCCCCTTAGTACCAACGTGGCCTGGTTTAACCAGCACAGCCTACCTGAGTATTGTTGCTGACCATGTCCATCCCTTTATGACCACAGTGGAGCATCTTCTGATGCTACTTCCAGCAGGATAATGCACCATGTCACAAAGCTCAGATCATCTCCACCTGCTTTCTACAACATGACGATGAGTTCACTGGACTCCAACGGCCTCCACAGCCACCAGATCCCAGTCCAGTAGAGCAGCTTTGGGATGTGGTGGAACGGGAGATTCTCATCATGGATGCAGCCGACAAACCTGCAGCAACTGTGTGATGCTGTCATGTCAATATGGAGAAAACCTCTGAGGAAGGTTTCCACCACCTGCTTCATCTATCACACCAGGATTAAAAAGGTCCGACCCGGTACTAGAAGGTGGTCCTGATGAAGAGGACGACCCGGTACTAGAAGGTGGACCTGATGAAGAGGACGACCCGGTACTAGAAGACATGCTTGGTAACGTGGACACTTTGTGAGTCTGAAGGTTAATCCCGCTGAGGTGGAAACTGAACTCAAAAATCATCCAAGAGTTTTGTTTTTCCATCTGAGAAAAAAACCTTCAGTTCTTCATGTTTGACAAGATAGATTCACATGTTTTCTGTTTTTCATCACGTAATATATGTGATCGTCCATTTCTCAAACGTTTCCCCGACATTCTCTGATTCCTCCACTTTTCTTTTCATGCGTCCTGCTGTGTAGAAAATCTGCAGCACCCATAGTTTATTCAGTAAGCCCAAAGTGAAAAAAGCCAGAATTGGTTTGTCACCAGTTTGCAACCTTTGGCATGAAGGGGATAAAAACATTGAACACATCCAGACATGTTGGAGACGTGACAGAAACATCCCGTTGAAAGCTGTGGACAGACCAAACAAAACCAGATCTGAGTTTTCTGTTGGGTTCTCTTACTGTCTGCATCATCCATAAACCATGACAACAAAGAGGTGTTTTATCTGATGGGCCAAGAACGCAACTGTTCATCGGTCTGAGGTTAAATTTGACGTCTGGGTGACATCAAAGTCTAGATTAAAACCTGACAACTTCCAGGAATTGCTCAGATCCAAAACATTTCAAATCTGTCTGCAGACTTCCTCGTGGTTAATGGTTCACACATCCCCTGCTGAAGGTCTGATCCTCGGCTGCAGAAGCTAGCTCTAGGGATATGAAACGTTACCTTTGTGGTGGGAAAGGAGCCTGAGCTGGTGTGTGGAGTTGAGTGGTTCCGGCTGGATCAGTGTTTCTCAATCCAAGGGCCTCATTTATCAAGCTGGCGTAGGAACAAAAACCGGCGTACGCCAAATATGGTCAACTTCTGGCATTTAAAAAACCAAAGTTGACGGGAAAATGTTCCTACCTCCAGGGCAACTCTGACCCAGGTGTACGCACAAAATCTTGGAAAACGGACACGACGACACCACCGGTCAAGAATTAAATCAAGGAAATGATGTGAAATGTGAGACATTTGTACACAATCCACTCTTACATTTCACACCACGTTAGATATTAAAGCTGTTTGCAGAAATTAATAAAGACGCACATTCCATATTAATTATCCTAAGAGCCACAAACTATTTTGACAGGTGGGATTGACCAATCAGAAGCTGCCTCATCATCACTGGAAGTCCCTCCTTAGCTGGAAGTCCCGCCCCCTTTTAGAGACCAGAAGTCCCTCCCTCTCCTTGACATCCTTGATCGGAATGTTTCCCCAGCAACTTGGAGAGAGGCGGTGGGAGAAAGCCGCGTTATCGCGCGGTATGGCAGTCGAAAACCACGTGTATGATAACGATTCTTTATATATTTTAATGCTCTGTGGTACCTTCTTGCCCTCAGGAAACAAACCCATTTTTGCTCTGTCATATCTCCCCAATGCATCCGTTTTAATCAGGTAATACTGTAAAAAAGAGGGAAAACCACAGGGAACCAATAGCAATGCTGTAATTTGTCACATGACCTACTTGAAGCCATTTTGAAACTTTTTGGCGGCCTTTTTCTAAGGAGACAGATCTGCTATCCTGCTGGCAACTTTAGGCAACTTCTGCCTAAAGTTTGTGGCCTTCGTGCAGGATGTTTGGGATGAAGTGATTAAACAGAACGAGGGGATCGACAGAGACGCTGAAATGAATTCTTTTCAAGCGACTCATCTGCCGCTTTGTGTGTAGATGTTGTAAGTTATTGTGTACAGAACAATTTACCTGTAAACACCTGGTTTGAAGTGAGGAAGCTGCACTTTGTCATCCGTGGACCCTTGGCCGTGTCTACAGTAACAGGTGGTTAGTTTCATAAAAATAAAACATGGTGGAACAGTTTGGTTTCATTTTGTTTTTATAAAACTCAAGACTGAGGAAAATAAGGAATATTTATTCAAAAGGAATATTTATTTAAAAGACAGTGTTTCCTTGTTCTTGTTGTCAATCCCAATCTATGATCCAACCTTTACGTAGTGATGAACAACAAAAGTAAGGATATAAAAGCTGTGTTAACGCTAAGAGCAGCCAGTTTAAACCATGCTTGTGGAGGGAGCACCATCTTGAGTTATACAACAACCATCCGTCTAGTTTCCAGAAAGAGCTGGAGTAACATGTAAACATGCAGGCAGCCATTTCAATCCGTGCTCAAGGCCAGCGTGGTGGACAGGTAACGCACAGGTGGGACATTTGAATGAGCCTGCAGCAGGTTAATCATCCCGGGGTGAAGCTGTGGGAGTCTCTGTCACTGGTTTGACTCAGCGGCGTCTTTGACTCGTCTTTTCTGCTCTTTTTAGAGGAAACATCCCAAATCTCAAAGCATAAAAGGCTCATTTTGGATTAATCACAGATGGGAAGAAAGATCCGGTTGGCTGTTGTTATAAACTGGCCTGATGTTTGTTTCCAGTGGATCACAATGAGTCGGTTTGAATCGATCATGTGTGTAAAATGTCTTGAGATGACTTTGTTGTGAATCAGAGCTGTTTAAATAAAGCTGAATTGAACTAGCAGGAACCTGCTAAGGTTTACAGTTAAATGATCCAGACTTTCCTCCTCCGGTCTGTAGAGGTCGAACTTACGAAGTGACGCGTCGGATCGCAGATCAACGAAATTATTTTTAACTTCATACTAAACATTCAAACCAGACGCGACGCTTTGGTGGTTTAACGTCAGCTGTTGTTTTCCTGTCCAATCAAAAGAATTTCATATATGTGAATCTACAGGAATTATTTAAACTCTCACGTCTCAGCCGGTGCTTAATGGTTGTGTTTGAGAACATTTAAAACACACACACACACACACACACACACACACACACACACACACACACACACACATAATCTTTCAACCTAAAATGGACCCATCTTCAGCTTCCTGATCTTTCTGAGCTTAAGCAGCAAAACACTGAAGAGAAAAGTGTAGAGTTTGATGTGGAGGTGACATCACCTGTGGCAGGTAGGTGCTCGGTGTGGAGACACCTGGATGACATTTTATTCAGGGTTGAGTTCAACCTGTTGATTCATGATGGGAGATGCATGTTTGCTCCCTGCGTCCAGGAAAGCTGGAAGCTCCAAGCTCGGACAGGAAGCCTCGGCTCGGGTGTAAAATACTCTGACAGCCGGCTCTTCTGATGACCTTCAGCCAGAAATACGCTGCAGGTCTTTACAGAAACATGTTTTCCTGCAGCAGCGAGATCATGAACAACCTGAACGACACGGTCAGGTCTGTGTTTTCTGCTAGAAATAGAAAAGAAAATCTAATTTACCGCCTCAAACAGAGTTCACTTACAAACTGCTCAGACCTGCTTTTACATGATGCTTCTCTAGCTCGCCGCTGGGCGATGGACTGGCAGCAGGTTCGGCCGTGACCCTGAACTGGATCCGGAGGATGCAGCAGGAAGTCGGGGCTTCGGTGTCTCACCTCCGTGGTTGTTTGAGCTTCTCGGCTCCTCATGACGCCGAGAAACAAGACAAACGTTTCATGTTTCATGGGGGTGGCATTGCGGCTCAGTGGGTAGAGTGGTCGTCCTGCAACCCAAGGGTTGCCGGTTCGAGCCCGGCCCGGAGAGCTCATGTCGAGGTGTCCCTGAGTGTCCCCTAATTGCTCCTGATGGGTCATGGTTCAGCGCCTTGCATGGTAGCTTCCGCCATCAATGTGTGAATGTGTGTGTGAATGGGTGAATGTGACGTACATGTAAAGCGCTTATGCACACACACACACATGCACGCATGAACACATGCACGCGCTAACACACACACACCCACACACACGGACCTTTAAAAGGTTTCATGTAGAAAGATAATTCAGATAAAAACTGATTTTTACGTTTTTTTTAACACAAATACCTGTAAAAAGTTCAAAGTAATCAGATTACTGAAAAAGTTTTGGTACGAAGATCAGTTATTGATTAATGATCAGTTATTGATTAATGATCTGTTATTGATTAATGATCAGTTATTGAATAATGATCAGTTATTGATTAATGATCTGTTATTGATTAATGACCAGTTATTGATTAATGACCAGTTATTGATTAATGATCAGTTATTGATTAATGATCTGTTATTGATTAATGATCAGTTATTGAATAATGATCAGTTATTGATTAATGATCTGTTATTGATTAATGACCAGTCATTGATTAATGATCAGTTATTGATTAATGATCAGTTATTGAATAATGATCTGTTATTGATTAATGATCAGTTATTGAATAATGATCAGTTATTGATTAATGATCTGTTATTGATTAATGACCAGTTATTGATTAATGACCAGTTATTGATTAATAACCAGTTATTGATTAATGACCAGTTATTGATTAATAACCAGTTATTGATTAATGACCAGTTATTGATTAATGATCAGTTATTGATTAATAACTAGTTATTGATTAATGACCAGTTATTGATTAATGACCAGTTATTGATTAATAACCAGTTATTGATTGATAAGTTATTGATTAATGACCAGTTATTGATTAATGATCAGTTATTGATTAATGATCTGTTGTTGATTAATGACCAGTTATTGATTAATAACCAGTTATTGATTAATAACTAGTTATTGATTAATGATCAGTTATTGATTAATGATCTGTTGTTGATTAATGACCAGTTATTGATTAATAACCAGTTATTGATTAATGATCAGTTATTGATTAATAACTAGTTATTGATTAATGACCAGTTATTGATTAATGATCAGTTATTGATTAATAACCAGTTATTGATTAATAACCAGTTATTGATTAATGATCAGTTATTGATTAATAACCAGTTATTGATTAATGACCAGTTATTGATTAATAACTAGTTATTGATTAATGACCAGTTATTGATTAATGATCAGTTATTGATTAATAACCAGTTATTGATTAATGACCAGTTATTGATTAATAACCAGTTATTGATTAATGACCAGTTATTGATCAATGATCAGTTATTGATTAATAACTAGTTATTGATTAATGATCAGTTATTGATTAATAACCAGTTATTGATTATTGACGTTATTGATTAATAACCAGTTATTGATTAATAACCAGTTATTGATTAATGACCAGTTATTGATTAATAACCAGTTATTGATTAATGATCAGTTATTGATTAATAACTAGTTATTGATTAATGACCAGTTATTGATTAATAACCAGTTATTGATTAATGACCAGTTATTGATTAATAACCAGTTATTGATTAATGATCAGTTATTGATTAATAACCAGTTATTGATTAATGATCAGTTATTGATTAATAACTAGTTATTGATTAATGACCAGTTATTGATTAATAACCAGTTATTGATTAATGACCAGTTATTGATTAATAACCAGTTATTGATTAATGATCAGTTATTGATTAATAACCAGTTATTGATTAATGACCAGTTATTGATTGATAAGTTATTGATTAATGACCAGTTATTGATTAATGATCAGTTATTGATTAATGATCTGTTGTTGATTAATGACCAGTTATTGATTAATAACCAGTTATTGATTAATGATCAGTTATTGATTAATAACTAGTTATTGATTAATGATCAGTTATTGATTAATGATCTGTTGTTGATTAATGACCAGTTATTGATTAATAACCAGTTATTGATTAATGATCAGTTATTGATTAATAACTAGTTATTGATTAATGACCAGTTATTGATTAATGATCAGTTATTGATTAATAACCAGTTATTGATTAATAACCAGTTATTGATTAATGATCAGTTATTGATTAATAACCAGTTATTGATTAATGACCAGTTATTGATTACTAACTAGTTATTGATTAATGACCAGTTATTGATTAATGATCAGTTATTGATTAATAACCAGTTATTGATTAATGACCAGTTATTGATTAATAACCAGTTATTGATTAATGACCAGTTATTGATCAATGATCAGTTATTGATTAATAACTAGTTATTGATTAATGATCAGTTATTGATTAATAACCAGTTATTGATTAATGACGTTATTGATTAATAACCAGTTATTGATTAATAACCAGTTATTGATTAATGACCAGTTATTGATTAATAACCAGTTATTGATTAATGATCAGTTATTGATTAATAACTAGTTATTGATTAATGACCAGTTATTGATTAATAACCAGTTATTGATTAATGACCAGTTATTGATTAATAACCAGTTATTGATTAATGATCAGTTATTGATTAATAACCAGTTATTGATTAATGACCAGTTATTGATTAATAACCAGTTATTGATTGATAAGTTATTGATTAATGACCAGTTATTGATTAATGATCAGTTATTGATTAATGATCTGTTGTTGATTAATGACCAGTCATTGATTAATAACCAGTTATTGATTAATGATCAGTTATTGATTAATAACTAGTTATTGATTAATGATCAGTTATTGATTAATGATCTGTTGTTGATTAATGACCAGTTATTGATTAATAACCAGTTATTGATTAATGATCAGTTATTGATTAATGACCAGTTATTGATCAATGATCAGTTATTGATTAATAACTAGTTATTGATTAATGATCAGTTATTGATTAATAACCAGTTATTGATTAATGACGTTATTGATTAATAACCAGTTATTGATTAATAACCAGTTATTGATTAATGACCAGTTATTGATTAATAACCAGTTATTGATTAATGATCAGTTATTGATTAATAACTAGTTATTGATTAATGACCAGTTATTGATTAATGATCAGTTATTGATTAATAACTAGTTATTGATTAATGACGTTATTGATTAATAACTAGTTATTTATTAATGATCAGTTATTGATTAATGATCTGTTGTTGATTAATGACCAGTTATTGATTAATAACCAGTTATTGATTAATGATCAGTTATTGATTAATAACTAGTTATTGATTAATGATCAGTTATTGATTAATGATCTGTTGTTGATTAATGACCAGTTATTGATTAATGATCAGTTATTGATTAATAACTAGTTATTGATTAATGACCAGTTATTGATTAATGATCAGTTATTGATTATTAACCAGTTATTGTTTAATAACCAGTTATTCATTAATAATCAGTTATTGAGTAATGATCAGTTATTGATTAATAACCAGTTATTGATTAATGACCAGTTATTGATTAATAACTAGTTATTGATTAATGACCAGTTATTGATTAATGATCAGTTATTGATTAATAACCAGTTATTGATTAATGACCAGTTATTGATTAATAACCAGTTATTGATTAATGACCAGTTATTGATTAATGATCAGTTATTGATTAATAACTAGTTATTGATTAATGACGTTATTGATTAATAACTAGTTATTTATTAATGATCAGTTATTGGTTAATTACCATTTATTGATTAATGATCTGTTATTGATTGATAACCAGTTATTGATTAATGATCAGTTATTGATTAATAACCAGTTATTGATTAATGACCAGTTATTGATTATTAACAGTTATTGATTAATGATCTGTTATTGATTAATGACCAGTTATTGAATAATGATCAGTTATTGATTAATAATCAGTTATTGATCAATAACCAGTTATTGATTATTAGCCAGTTATTGATTAATTACATTCATTGATTGATGACCAGTTATTGATTAATGATCAGTGATCGATTAATGATCAGTTATTGATTAATGATCAGTTATTGATTAATGACCAGTTATTCATTAATGATCAGTTATTGATTAATGACCAGTTATTGATGGCACCAGTTTTTGAGAAAGAACACGTTTCTTGTAAAAGGAAAATTCTCAGTATTGACTGTATTCATCAGCATATTTGAAGTACACAATCATTGTGGAACAAGATGAAATACCTCTATGGTGTAGTACATAGACTTTCTTCATGGTAACTGAACTCCTTCGTGTGTGTTGCTCCTGCACGCCTGTCACCTGGCTAACAGAACATATTTATAGTGATGATAGTCTTAGTTTTTGTTTTAGCAACAGGTCACTTGTACCTCACAGAAAAGTAATTAACTAGTTCATCAGGTTTAGGTGACCTAAATGACGACTGTCAGTAGCAGATTTAATCCGCTGTGACTGGCAGGCTAATTAAGCTAACGATGGCATCCATTTCTGGATGATTCACGTTAAAGCAGGAGCCCTGTGAACGTTAGCATCAAACTCTCGCTTTGACATCAACACGTTGAAGCTCTAAAACAGGACAGCCTTTCTCTGCCGTTACCTGGACTAACGTCTAATCTTCACCATCCTGCTGTTTGAACAGTTTTATTCACTTTAAGGAAAAACTGGAAATGTTGATGGAGTCTTTTAGAAGAGGAAACAGAAGTTCACCGCAACGACATGCATTTTAAGTAAAGAGGAGTAACTGGTACTGCTGCAGCACCCAGTGTGTGTGTGTGTGTGTGTGTGTTTAGGTAGCTGCTCTGACTGGACCACGCTGAGACCTCCTCCCCCTCCAGCCTGTCTGGGTCCTCCAGTCAGGTGAGGAAGAAACTGGAGAGACTGAACCAGAACCAGAACCAGAACCAGATGGTGTCAGACTTTAAATGGACCACGTCAACAGCTCAATTCTCTCTTTTTCTACGACAAAAAAAAAGAATTATCTTCACTTCCTGTCCCCTCGCAGAGCTCCACAACGAGAAGAAGAAGTGATGGAGAAGAACTTCCCCCTGAAAGTGAAACTCTGGTCAGATGGAAACCGGTTAGGTTTAGGAATGTTGCTGGTTCTGGATCTTGTTCAGTAAAAAGTGACTTTGTCTAATCTGAAGATGGAGGTTCTGAACTTCAGCAGCTGGTTTTTATTTCCTGTAAAAGCTGAGAAGTGAAAGATGTCCGAGTCAGTTTTTACAAACCAAACTGAACCAAAGGTTTCTGATGAAGACCCCAGATCCAGAACCAGGTTCTCTCCGTGTTTTAAGATCTACTCGAAGCATATTTTAGTTTTTCCATAAAAGCCTCCCTCTGCTGGGCTGAAATCAGCTGTCAAATATTTCCAGATTTAATTTTATTTCAGATTTGATATTTTTTATTTTCTTCAGTTTTTTTCTGGATTGATTTTATTTTTTCAAATCTTTTTATTTCAGATTTTTTCAGCTGTTCTTCTGAGTTTTCACTTTGTCTATTTTTTCATTTGATTGGATTATTTGGACCTCGTCCTCAGCATGAAGATTCTGGTTCTGTTTGGTTCTAACGACAGACTTGCTGTGTGTGTGCGCGCGCGGGCCCGTGCGCGTCCATCAGCGGGTCTGAAAATCATTTTCCATCTCATGAACCTATAAATCAGAACACCAGAGCTTCCTGTTTGGACTTCCATCATCCTGCGGCTCCAAGTCCCCCTCCCTCCCGTGATGTGACGTCATCGCCACGGGCCCGCCCCTTCCGCCGGGCGGGTCTCTGGGATGCAGCAAAGCATCTTCTGCATCCAGAACCAGCAGAACTGAACTCAGAACGGATTCCGGAGCACCGAGCAGCAGGTGAGTGCCTTGAGACCGGAAGCTGAGCTCCGAACCGGTCCGGCCCGGTCTGTTAGTCCTCCAGCTGGTTGCGAATCAGCTGATTTCACCGTTTTCACCTTGTTTCTGCAGAAACTCCGATTACATCATCGTCTTCGTTGACCAATCAGAGACGTCGTCGCGTGCAGCTCGGCTCTGTCCGTCCGAACCTCACAGGAAGTGGAGGTGAGTCCGAAGCAGAACTGGGTGGTGTTTACCTGAGAGTTACCGTGTTTCCTAGACAGGTGACGCTCCGATCAGCTGATTGGAGAAAACCACAAAGTCAGAAAAGTTTTTTCCTCCAATCAGGAGTGATGATGATGATGATGATGATGGTGATGATGATCTCTAGCTCCTACGTTTTACACCAGTCGCGAACTCCCTGCTGCGTTTAAGGACGTCAGTTCATCTCAGTGAGGTGAACCTGAACACATCATCTGTAATTTACAGATTTAATTTAATCAAGTTTCTTCATCAAGAAACGTCTTCATCATCGTCACGAACTGAAAACAGATCAGCCCGGTTCAGATAACTTCTCCAGACTCAGTTTGGTCCAGACCAGTCCAGACCAGTTCAGACCAGTTCTGATCAGGTCTCATCAGGGGTGTTTCCAACCTTTACAAACATCCTGAGCCGAGTCCGACCAGATTCAAAGATAAATTCAAATATTTTTTTATATAAAAAGGTTTTATAGTCAACACGTAGTACTCATGTAGACACGTAGTACTCATGTAGACACGTAGTACTCATGTAGACACGTAGTATTCATGTACACACGTAGTACTCATGTAGACACGTAGTACTCATGTAGACACGTAGTACTCATGTAGACACGTAGTATTCATGTACACACGTAGTACTCATGTAGACACGTAGTACTCATGTAGACACGTAGTACTCTTGTAGACACGTAGTACTCATGTAGACACGTAGTACTCTTGTAGACACGTAGTATTCATGTACACACGTAGTACTCATGTAGACACGTAGTACTCATGTAGACACGTAGTACTCATGTACACACGTAGTACTCTTGTAGACACGTAGTACTCATGTAGACACGTAGTACTCATGTAGACACGTAGTACTACACAGAAAATATTTCATAGAGGAAACCGTGGGAGCTGGTCTGGAGCAGTAATCATGAGATATAACCTTTAAGACTCTGTGTTCTACCTGTGAGCACTTTTTCTGTTTAGTAAAATAACAAAACAAACATCATCAGGTCCGTCCAGCTTTAACAAGGAAACCCAACGATCAGGTTCCAGATCACCACGAACGTCCTTCCCTCGGCATGTTGGGCTGATCTCTCCATGGAAGCTAGAAGATGGACGGGAGGACAGAGACAAGCTGAAAAACAACTAATCATGAAGTACAGGAAGTAGAACCACCACGGAGTGGAAAAAAAAGGCCTAAAATACACAATATACTGAGACTTTCTTCCCATCTGCACATGTCATGCTTGGACCAGCTGGACATGTCCCACATAGACCAGCTGCACATGTCCTATGAGGACCAGCTGGACATGTTTGGTGATGGATCGGGTTTTCTCCTTTCTCCCTGATCACTGCATCCCTCAGACTTTCTCCATACTCATCCTGCAGGTCCTCGTCCATCTGTGGTCTCCTGCCTCCTCGCTTTTCTATTTATTTATTTTTATTTAACCTTTATTTAACCAGGTAAAAAAATGTTTGAGAACTAGTTCTCTAGTTTCTAGCGTAAACAAAGTTCAGACCTGCTGTGACACGTCCACGTAGCTAAATAACATTCTTCTTTCTAGTTGACCTCAAATCTGCAGTACAGCTTTTAGACCTGAGCTGTCTTTATGAATTCATATGATGTCGTTTAGTGTTGCCTCTTTCCATCCGGACTGCAGCTGTTTCAGGCCTCATGCTGCGTTCAATGTAGTCGGACATCAAATATTCACACTGGCAAATCGTAATTATTATTCCTTGAATTTGACGCTGCCAGCTGGTCGGCAGCAGGGGTGCCAGCAGGGGTGGCGAGGCTTTGGCTCAGGGGGGTAACAGGCACCCTGTGCCTCCCGGTAGACCTGCCCCATGTAGCAGCTAAGCTTAACCGTAAATGTAGAGTACAAGTTACAGGATTTGGGACTAGACTCAAAACATCCAGGCCTGAAAAATCAGCTGGTGACACCACAGGTTCTAATTGATCCAGATCAGTCCAGATCAGTCTAGTCTGGTCCAGTTCAGTCGTCCCGGTTCAGATAACTTGTACAGACTCAGTTTGATCCAGATCCTATCAGTTCAGATTTTTTCAGATTGGTCCAGATCAGTCCAGGCTGGCCTAGATCACTCCAGTCCAGGTCAGTTCAGATCGGTCCAGATGGGTCTGGTGGAGCTGAGCTCTTTGTTGGATCAGGATCTAAAGATTTCTTGTTTCATGTATTTGTAAGAGACTTGTTCACGTTAAACAACACCAGGCGGTGCTACAGCTTTTAGAGCTTAGTTAGTCCACTAACTGGACCTCTAACAGGTCCAGGCTACATCATGATTTCTGTAAGCCGGTTCTGCTCCTCAGATCCAGTTTTGTTTGGATCGGACTCTTTTTCTTTAAGACTGACTCATGATCTCTTCAGCAGGTTGTGGGTCAGGATGTTTGGTGGTGCCTCAGATCGGATCCAGAGAGACCGGGACCGAGCTGGAGGTCTGGGCTCGGTCCAGCAGGCTGTTCCCTACCTGAACCAGGATTTCCAGGCTCTGAAGGAGGAATGTCTGCGGACCAGGTCTCTGTTCCAGGACCCAATTTTCCCTGCTGAACCGACTTCACTGGGCTTCAAGGAACTTGGACCATCAACTGCCAAGACCAGAGGAGTGGAGTGGAAGAGGCCCACGGTGAGAACCAGAACTTGAGTTCCAGCTAACGGATCAGTTATCAGTAACGTAGAAGTTCTCCTCACACACAGTCTTAAGGCTGGGATGGACTTCCTGTCTGTGGCAGGAAGTGAGGATTTAATGTTTGATGTCTTGATGTTTTTCTGACTGATGCTTGCCTCTAATTGGCTGTTCCAGGAGCTGACAGCTGACCCTCAGTTCATCGTGGGCGGGGCCACCAGGACGGACATCTGTCAGGGGGCGCTGGGTGAGTCAGCAGGTCATGTGACCTCAGCGTAACTGCTGTAACTGACTGTACTGAACAACAGTAAGTCAGACAGCGCTGGAGGCTCCTCCTCCTCACCGACAAACATCACTTCTGGTCCTCAAGGGCCGATGTCTTGCAGGTACTGAATGTTTTCCACCACCTGATTCAACACCTGAGTCAAATAAAATGGATCCAACAACTTGTTGTCACACAGTCTGCACCAGCCTGTTAATAACACGGCTGTTTGCATCAGTCGTGATGCTGCAGGGACACATCCAGTACCTGTAGGACACCAGCCTTTAAGGAGCGGAGTTGGTGATCCTTGTTGTAGAGTGATCAGCTGTTTTGTCCAACCATCCAGAATACTTCCTGCTGGGTTTCTAGGAAAGCTGCAGGTGTGTGGGAGGGTTTGGACTCACTATGTCAGCTCTTTCGTGCTAAAAGGCAAGGCAGGTTTATTTGTACAGGGCCTTTCAGAGATAATTCAAAGGGTTTTACTATGAAAAGGCTCATTCTGTCAGTCAGGTGGAGGACGGAGAAGAGAAAAATTCAACAATGGAGACAAAATGATGAGAGAAAAGCTTCTAACCAAGATCACCTGCTTAAAGCAAGTCTGAAAGCAAGAGTAATGTTATAAAGGAGGAAAGTGTAAGAAATAGCTGACTGGGCAAAGCAGCGCTCTGCTGCAGCAGCTGGAGGAACCTGTTAATCCAGGAAACACATTGAGGAGGGCGGAGCCTCTTAAGGGTTTCCGTCAGCAGCGGTCCTCACAAGAGCAGAACGACATCTTTGTGTGTGAAAAGCTGGCCGACCTCCAACCGACTGGGTGGAGTACTGTGTGTGTTTTTGTGCTTGTTTATGTGGGTGTGTGTTGGGCAGGAATGATCACTCTCCTCCCTCTTGTGGGTGGAGCTTTGTGTGTTTGTGCTTCTTTGGCTCCACCTGCTGGACACTGCTGGTATCACAGCTGTAAGTCTGAGCGCTTCAATTCGTGTGTTTAACTTCAGTCAGTAATAAAAACCCACCAATCAGTACTGATCTACGTGAACCTTGTGAAAGTTAAGTCTGTCCTCATCTGTAGACTGGAAGACGAAAATAAACGTCCAAACAGAAACCTACATTCTGAGTCTGTAAAGTGAACAAATTCAATTAAATTCAAATGACATTAAAACCAGAAACTTTTAGTCAAACCAGGTTAGTGAATAAAGTGTCTAATAAAATGGTTTTATTTTACAGTCCCTATTCCAACAAAGTCAGGACTGTATGTGTAAATAAAAGCAGAACGATCTCGTCCACAAATAAAAAGCTGTTCCTGTAGCAGCGCTTCTGTCCGAGGTGCTCTTCGGATAGAGAAGACTTGATATTACAAAACTTCCAGGCACTCTTCTTCAGCGTAACAAAATGCTTTATATTTATGGCAAATTAAAAACACCAGCGTGTTTCAGCCCGTGAGCTGAAATGAGCTGAAACACACAGAAATCCTCTGTTACACGTGTCTCCCATGTCCTGCAGCCTTCAGAGACTGTTGGAAAATTCAAACCTACTGTCCCTCCTCAGAAAGACGTTTCTACCTCGTCTTTTAATGCCCGTCTTAACCATGTTAACCCTTTAGGTGACAGAGTTTTTAAAGTTTTTAAGGTTTTTAAGTCATACTGTCAATGAGAAAAAAACCGGATGCAGAATAAGAAAAATAAGTTTACTTGTCCTGAACGTAGTTCCGAGCCAGCAGTCCTGTTCTGGTCAGTGTTGTAAAATACTGCATAAAGCAGTGTTTCTTAGTCCAGGTCTGCAGGACTCACTGCCCTGCTTGTCTAACGCTGGTACACATAAAGATTATTCAGCTGGTTTTGTCCTGATTTTCCTCCTTCCTGACCAAAGACAGCAAACGCCCGATTGTCTTACATCTTATAAGATTTCATAACTTCATCCTGTGGTCTGAGGTGTGTTACAGCGAATTCATCCCGACAATCAGCTCTGAAACGGGTCGTGGCCGACAACTGGAAATATTGAATATGTTCAATATTTATGACCAGAAGTCGTCTTGTGTTGGGAACGCCGACGGCTCCTGACAGAAAGATGGTCAGACATCAGACAGCGAGCTGACTGGGAAGCAAGGACGGATATAAAATCCGTGTTCATCTCCTGTCCTGTCACCATCATTCCCTTGTCCTGTAGATCCGCTTCCATGCTCGGTGTTGTGTTTTCCGGTTGTGACCATGATTTTTCTTCTCCGTTTTCCCATTCATTTCATTCAGGTGTGTTGAAGTAGGGTTACCTCTTAAACATGCAGGGCAGTGGGTCCTGACCACCAGGATTAAGAATCCCTGGTATAAAGCAACGACCAACAGTATAATAATCAAAATGTAGGGTTTAAATTTAAAAGACAAACTGAGGAATATTTTATTCTGATCAGCTATTATTATTTTCCTGTCTTCCTGTGATCTTCCTGCTGGTCAAACAGTCTGATTAAATCGCTTAATATGGATCCCAGAGACATTCAGAACATGAGGCAAACAGGAAATTCCCTCCTCTCAAACATCAGGTAGTTTCTAAAAAAACTGATGTTACAGGAAGCACCTGATGGCACTTCTACCTGATTGATCTGCAAATGGACGTCCATTAGCAGCTGGTGCTGTTGATGTTAATGTTGATGTTTAGCCTAGCATTAGCGTGTCCCCACGGACCATCAGGTTAATGGAGTCAGCTGATGTTCGGTCTGCCGGCCCATGTTGGGTTATCATCATCTGATCTAAAGTCAGTGCTGACAGGAAGCTTTTCATGGTGTGTAAACACATTAACAAAGAAGCCTGCTGTTTGATGACTCGCGTGATCAGGAGACTGACTGGAACCATGATGGCTGATGTTATATGTGACCAGCAGGAAGAGAAGCAGCAGCCATGTTAACGCCCAGAGATTCATGTCTGATTCATCTCCAGTGATGAGCGGCTTCAGCTGTTTGAGTTCATTAACACAGCAGCTGGTTTTCATCAGATGCCTGAAACTCTGAAGACACTTCAGGTGTTTTCGGGAGTTCAGCTTGAAATCTAAGGTGGAAATTAGGAAGGATAAACTTGTCAGGTGAGCTACGTCTGTTTTCCAGGTGACTGCTGGCTGTTGGCCGCCATCGGCTCTCTGACTTTGAATGACCGTCTGCTGCATCGTGTAGTTCCTCATGGCCAGAACTTCAGTCAGCAGTATGCCGGTATCTTCCACTTCCAGGTGAGAGTTACAGATGTGACGTTCATGAACGAATCGATTCTTTTGAACGACTCTTTTAAATGAACGATGGGAATCGATTCACAGCTGTGAGCCATTCTTTTTATATACAATTTTTTTTACACTGCCTTCATCAAATGAAATCAAATCAAACATTATACAGCGCTTTTCATGCCATAGGCAACACAAAGTTCTTTACATGATTAAAAACATAAGAATAAAATCACTCAATGAAATCTTTCACACAGTCACACGCACACACATATACACACAAACATCAAGCCCAACCCCCCACCCCCCTTCCAGCTAAAAATGACTGAATGAATAAATAAGTAAAGAAGAAGTCGTACAGATGAGTAACATGAAAATAAAATAAGAAACATTTGTGACATCATAGAAGTCTGATGTGAAGCATCAATGGACAGAGAGTTTTGTTTGGAAACAAATGTCGTGAGTTCTATTAAAAACATTTACTAGAATTTGCACTGACTGCTCAGGTTTATCCTTTTTTATCTATATTTTTACTATAATTTTTTAATCTTGTATAGTAGATTTTATATAGGTACATATTTTTATTGTTTATCATTCTTATATATTGTGAAATTTTGTAAGATATTGTGAGAACGAGCCAGTCTTTTGAACGGCTCTTTGAAAGGAACGGCTCCTCAAGATCCGGCTCCCTTCAAAGAGCCATAAATCCCACCTCTAGTGAGAGTCCACCTATTCAAACACCACACCCACCTGTCCAATGACTACACCCATTTATCAAACACCACACCCACCTGTCCAATGACTACACCCATTTATCAAAGGCCACACCCACCTGTCCAATGACTACACCCATTTATCAAACACCACACCCACCTGTCCAATGACTACACCCATTTATCAAAGGCCACACCCACCTGTCCAATGACTACACCCATTTATCAAAGGCCACACCCACTTACAATGACAGGAGCAAAAGTCTTTCTTTAGGACCTCTGGATCAGAGTCAGCTAGTTATCATTTATTACAATTTGATAATTAATCTTTTATTTATTCTGTCAGTCTGTTCCCGTCCATTTGTCCATCTTTCGTCGACCATTTCCCGTCTCCCTGTCCATCCGTCCCTTCTCCCTTTTCAGTTCTGGCAGTTTGGGGAGTGGGTGGACGTGGTGATTGATGACCGCCTGCCTGTCAAAGATGGAAAACTCCTGTTCGTGCACTCGGCTGAAGGCAGTGAGTTCTGGAGCGCCCTGGTGGAGAAGGCCTATGCCAAGTACGTTCTGCCCGTCTCTGGAGACAGCGGACAGCTTAGTTCCAGATAAATGTTGAGTTAGTCCAAAGATCCTGCAGGAACTTAGATGGTTCTGATGGAGTTCTGGATGTTTCTGAGCGTGTTCCTCTGTTCCAGGCTGAACGGGTCATATGAGGCGCTGTCCGGCGGCAGCACCACGGAGGGTTTTGAGGATTTTACCGGCGGTGTGTCAGAGATGTTCGAGCTGAAGAACGCTCCCAGAGATCTCCATCGGATCATCAGCAAAGCTCTGCAGAGAGGATCTCTGCTGGGCTGCTCTATAGACGTCAGTGTGCAGATGATTCGTGGAGCAGAACGCTCAGCTTCCAGAAAAACCTCAGTTTTTATTTCACATGTTTTAATCCTTAAAAAACTTTCTCTTCATGAACTAAATAGAACCTCAGAACTCTGCTTCCTTCTCAGATCACCAGCACCTTTGACATGGAGGCGGTCACCTTCAAAAAACTCGTGAAAGGCCACGCCTACTCTGTGACGGGCCTCAGACAGGTTAGTACCTAAACTGTGGCTGGAGGCATCCTTCAAGCGCTTTACGTGGCAGGATGTCCGACTTTGAGACATTATTAAGGGACAGGATGTTGGACATTGGGACATTAGTAAAGGACAGGATGTTGGACGTAAAGGACAGGATGTTGGACATTGGGACATTGGTAAAGGACAGGATGTTGGACGTAAAGGACAGGATGTTGGACATTGGGACATTGGTAAAGGACAGGATGTTGGACGTAAAGGACAGGATGTTGGACATTGGGACATTGGTAAAGGACAGGATGTTGGACGTAAAGGACAGGATGTTGGACATTGGGACATTGGTAAAGGACAGGATGTTGGACGTAAAGGACAGAATGTTGGACATTGGGACATTGGTAAAGGACAGAATGTTGGACATTGGGACATTGGTAAAGGACAGAATGTTGGACGTAAAGGACAGAATGTTGGACATTGGGACATTGGTAAAGGACAGAATGTTGGACATTGGGACATTGGTAAAGGACAGAATGTTGGACGTAAAGGACAGGATGTTGGACATTGGGACATTGGTAAGGGGCAGGATGTTGGGACATTTGTACGGGACATGATGTTGGACGTAAAGGACAGGATGTTGGACATTGGTAAAGGACGGATGTTGGACGTAAAGGACAGGATGTTGGACATTGGTAAAGGACAGGATGTTGGACGTAAAGGACAGAATGTTGGACATTGGGACATTGGTAAAGGACAGAATGTTGGACGTAAAGGACAGGATGTTGGACATTGGGACATTGGTAAGGGGCAGGATGTTGGGACATTTGTACGGGACATGATGTTGGACGTAAAGGACGGGATGTTGGACATTGGTAAAGGACAGGATGTTGGACGTAAAGGACAGGATGTTGGACATTGGTAAAGGACAGGATGTTGGACGTAAAGGACAGGATGTTGGATGTTTAGACACCTGTACACAGCAGGATGTCAGATTACCTTTTCATCTAGTTTTCGGTTTCTACCCCTCAAAGTGTTTGTGTTGCAGGTGGACTACCGTGGCCGGCAGGAGCTTCTGATCCGGATCAGGAACCCCTGGGGTCAGGTGGAGTGGACTGGAGCATGGAGCGACAGGTCAGTGAATCAAGTGGATGCAGCTGGTGGAGTTGGAGAAGCAGTTCTGCTAATGAGTCTTGATGTTTCAGCTCCTCAGAGTGGAACCACATTGACTCTGCAGAGAAGGACGAGATGCTGTGTAAGATGGAAGATGGGGAGTTCTGGTAGGTTGGTACTCGTTGGTCTGAGGCTTCTGTAACTCCAGAGTCCAGTAAGACGTGTCTCTGTGTGTCAGGATGTCTTTCCAGGAGTTCATGCATCAGTTCTCACGTTTGGAGATCTGTAATCTGACTCCAGATGCTCTGAGTCAGGACTCCACCGGATTCTGGACCACCATGATGTTCGAGGGCAGCTGGAGGAAAGGAAGCACCGCCGGCGGCTGCAGGAACCACCCCAGTAAGGATGGATGGGGAGGAGGGGGTTAGACCGAATTGGATTTTAAATGAGTCCCACCATGATGTGACTTGTTTACAAGATGTTCTTTAAAGTGTTTGTTCGCACATGTTTACCTTCAGAAGATGAAGATAGTGAAGAGAACCACTGAGTTTCTCCTGTGATGCCTCCCTGCAGACACGTTCTGGATTAACCCTCAGTATAAGATCTCTCTGCTGGAGGAGGACGATGACCCCGAGGACGACGAGGCCACCTGCAGCTTCCTGGTAGCTCTGATGCAAAAGGACCGCCGCCGCTACCGCCGGCACGGCCACGACACACACACTATCGGCTTTGCCATTTACGAGGTCAGAGCTCATAGATGTTATCATGAGTCTGTCACGATGATCACGTCCCTTTTTTAATGTGTCCTTCCAGAGGACAGTTCGGTTTGCAGCAGACATGCTGCTGTCTTGGCCAGGACACGCTTGTAAAGGAGATTCTAAATCTCAATCAGTTTTTTCCTGCTTAATTAAATAAAATAAATTAATCAGTCACATTTAAAACATAAAAACACAAGAATGTATAAATTATGAGCAGATGTGCCGAGAGCTCAGTCCAGTAATCTAAAAACAAGGTGCATAGTAAAAACTAAATAACCATTAAATAGGTGCAAAGTATCTGCAGCACACAGCAGCGGCCTCGTCCTCTCTGTGGCGTTTAGCCCGACGGAAAACCTGGTTTCTGTAGCTGGACGAACAGACGGAAGTAGCTGCTTTTCATGGTTCAGAGGATGCGTTCTGTCTTCGCGTCCTTCATCAGCTGTTAACACGTCTTCGCGTCCTTCATCAGCTGTTAACACGTCTTCGCGTCCTTCATCAGCTGTTAACACGTCTTCGCGTCCTTCATCAGCTGTTAACACGTCTTCGCGTCCTTCATCAGCTGTTAACACGTCTTCGCGTCCTTCATCAGCTGTTAAACACGTCTTCGCGTCCTGCTGAATTTCACCTCGGCTACTTTAGATGCTGTCGGCACAGTTCCCACCAGGGAGTCCTTTTCCTCGATGGCAAGGTTTCCATAGCAACACAAGACTGAAAAGGAGATGACAGATTCAATAAGTGCTATAAAACATTTTCATCAGGCGGGTTTCATGAAAACAAAAGAGGCCTTTCTAGCAAAGTTGCACAGCTTCAACTTATTATCAGTTTTAGAGCCAATATATTTCTAGCTGGTGACCAGCGCGACTGGCTGCTTGTTGGTAACACCACACTGGAGATGCTCGTCAATGCAAACCAACTTAGTTTTTGAGACATTGGTTTGGAGGAAAGCTTCTTCACACCAGCCTATAAAACCCTCCAGAACCTGGCCGTGGCCATCTTCATCATCACCGCTCAGCAGGCCAACTAGAGCTGCGTCGTCTGCATATTTTATAAGAAAAGCCTGTGTGTGCTGGCTATCACAACTGATTCTGTATTAAAGGACAGATTAAACACAACCTTGATGTGAGCTGCTGGAGGATGTTCCTTTTACTCTGCTAAAAACTCTAAAATCCAACCCACCACATACGCAGGAGTTAGCCAGTTTATCAGCTAAGATCACGACAAATGAGAAATCAACACGCAGTCTAGCATCAATCTAACTACTTTTAAAAGGCCTGCATACAAAACTAGGTGAAGAAGAACTGGCATCTTGTACCCCTCTGTTTACTCTAAGAGCAAATTGCAAAGCGGCAAATGAATGCTCAGTTTTTGCTAATATTCCTGCCTTGGCTAATTTTTCCAGTTGTTGAAGGTAGTGGGTGCTTGGTTTTGGCAACAGGCACCACAGCAGACTGCTTTCATAAGGATGGCACCTTTAGTTGAAAAAGAGAAATTAAAATTAAAAATAGGCACATTTTTTACCCTTTAATATGATCGGGGCTTTTTCTTGGCTTACACTAGTTATGGCTGAAGGAACACATCATCTGTTAGACTCGCTGCGCTCGTTATTCAACTTCTTCTGTTTTCATTTTAAAGGAGAAAATCCAAACAATAAATCCATGAAAACGTGTGTCCAGAGTGGGAAAAGTGTCAGTAGTTGTAGGCATCGCGGTAAATCACCGCAGAGCGCTCCCTTCGCTGGCTCCTTTGACTTCCATTGTTTTTCTCAGATTTCTCTCCTCAAAGTCATGAGGTGAGTCATAAAAAGACGTGTGTGATCAGCTGAGCCTTATGCTGCTCATGGCTCAAGAATTTTGTCGTTGATTTATAGTTGTGACTGCTTGAGGAGCGCGCTGAGCTACAGATGACCTGAAATCTGTGGGAGAGACAGAACACTGTCGTCATAGTAACGTTAATGCTTGAGGTTAGAGGGCACCGTCGTCATAGTAACGTTAAAGATTGAGGTTAGAGGACAATGTCGTCATAGTAACGTTGGGGATCAGTTCTGTGTGTAAGTCATATACAGACGTATGTAGTTATTCACAGCTACATACATTTAATAAACTGAATACACACACACACTTTT
Source organism: Melanotaenia boesemani (assembly GCF_017639745.1). Taxonomy (NCBI): domain Eukaryota; kingdom Metazoa; phylum Chordata; class Actinopteri; order Atheriniformes; family Melanotaeniidae; genus Melanotaenia; species Melanotaenia boesemani. The sequence goes on along the minus strand of NC_055685.1, from coordinate 40,151,455 downwards.
ATATCACATTGTGAGGACATGTCATAAACAGAATTTTGTGTAAATGTAAACATGTTCCTCCTCCTACAGTCAGCCAGTCCTGATTTGTAGGTCAATAAATTCCATCATGGCCGCCATTGTTGGGCCAGTATAATCTGTCTCGGTGGAAACCTGCAGCATCCGTGGAGATGTTTCTATTCCATCTCTGAGTTTCAAGTCTTCTTCTCTGTGTTTTTTCTCATTGTCAGATCCCCGAGGAGGTGAGTTCATCCCTGACCGTTTCCTCTCACTTTGACATGATGAAGTTAAAAGTCTGTCTACTCGGCAGTTCCGAGGTTCTCCCAGTGTCCACATGAAGAAGGACTTCTTCCTGCGTCACTCCTCCTGCGCTCGCTCCGAGACTTTTATTAACCTGAGAGAGGTGAGCGCCAGGCTCCGCCTCCCGCCAGGCGACTACCTCATCGTCCCGTCCACCTTTGAACCCTCGAAGGAGGCCGACTTCGTTCTGAGAGTGTTCACTGAGAAGCAGTCTGACATGCAGTGAGTCAGAACCAGAAACAGAACCGGAGGTTTTATCTGATCAGGTCTTTTCTGAGGTAAATTTTGCGTCATGTGACTCTCTGCAGGGGCATGGATGACGACATGGTCGTAGACATTCCACAAGAGGTCCAAACTAATTTCTTCTCACTTTCAGATGTTTTCTGTGTGTGTGTGTTGATGTTGAGATGGTTCTCATCTGCAGGAGGAGATCTCTGAGGGGGACATCGATGACTCCTTCAGGGCCATGTTTGCTCAGCTGTCTGGAGATGTGAGTCCACATTCGGTCTTCCTGTAAACCCGTCCATCAGCAGCTCAGTCTTCACACACACATATTTTTCTCCTTAGGACATGGAGATCTCAGTCCAGGAACTCAGAACCATCCTGAACCGAGTCGTGTCCAAACGTGAGTCAGTCTTCTCTGAAACACAGAAGCTGGTCTACCACAGCAGAAACAGCAACCTCTGTTTTTCTATATTTTTCTCTGATTCTTCCATACAAAAATGTTCAAATGTAACCCAGAGATTCCTCCAAATTTTTATCCAGTAGAATTTGAGTTGGAACCATGGACTGTATATAAAAGATGGGCGGAGCCTCCGTGACGTCACCCGTAGGTTTCTAAAGAGCAAAAGTGAAGCTCATTGTGCGGTTCCTACCGTCACCATTTTGGTAGCGTCATGCCTGCCGTTGCTCCCGGAAAATCCAAAAATGGGCAAAGAGGTGGAGCTGAGAGGGGGGCTGTGAGCGTGGGGGTGGATGATTGACGTCTATCAAACTCCAAGCTGCCTGTAGCTAAGCGCTAACCGAGCTAACCCGGAGCTAACAGTAGCTAACTGGCTATCGAAGGTAGGTGGGCTAAAGCTAAGGTGAGCTGCTAGCCGGTTAAAATCTGTGATTGTGCTGCACTCTCCCTTCTTGCTGCAGATATTGGATACCTGTCAATCAAAAGAACACACCCCAATTATGCAGAATTTCAAGATTAAATAATATCCAAACAGATGAGTTAGAAAAAAATTCATCCCCCCTCACAGTTGTCATGAAGGTAAACTTGACCTTTTAATCCTAAAATGGGTTTTTGTACCAGGCTTTAAACATGTTTATTTCTGCTGTGAAGTTGGTCTTTTTATAACATGGGAGTCTATGGGGATTAACTTTGTTTTGGAGCCCCTAGTGGACGATGGGGGAACTGCAATTTTTTGCACTAGGCTTCACGTTTCACCGTCGGAGGTTGCCGCTTGGCTGAAACGCAGAACCTTCTGTAACCTGGTAACATCAGCTGATCCAAAACATCCAACCAGATGTTTATATAAACAGAAATGACGACAAAATCAGAACCAGAAATCACAACAAAACAAGGTCACTTGGTACCAATTCTTCCTTCTTTCCATCCATCCATCCATCCATCCATCCATCCATCCAATAACCATTCCATGTGAACATAGTTCATGATTCCATGTGAACATGGTTCCTGGTTCCATGTGAACATGGTTCCTGGTTCTATGTAAACATGGTTCCTGGTTCCATGTGAACATGGTTCCTGGTTCCATGTGAACATGGTTCCTGGTTCTATGTGAACATGGTTCCTGGTTTTCATGTGAACATGCTTTCTGGTTCTGTGTGAACATTGTTCTTGGTTTCATGAGAACATGATGCCTGGTTTTCATGTGAACATGGTTTCTGGTTCTGTGTGAACATTGTTCTTGGTTTCATGAGAACATGATGCCTGGTTTTCATGTGAACATGGTTTCGGGTTTCGTGTGAACATGGTTCTTGATTTCACGTGAACATGGTTGCTTGTTATTTGCGAACATGGTTCCTGTTTCTATGTGAATATGATTCCTTGTTTCATGTAAACATGGATCCTGGTTCTATGTGAACATCGTTCCTGGTTTCATGTGAACATGGTTCCTGGTTCCATGTGAACATGGTTCCTGGTTCCATGTGAACATGGTTCCTGGTTCTATGTGAACATGGTTCCTAGTTTTCATGTGAACATGCTTTCTGGTTCTGTGTGGACATGGTTCCTGGTTTTATGTGAACTTGGTTCTTGGTTCTGTGTTTGCAGACAGAGACCTTCAGACTGATGGATTTAGCATGGAGTCCTGTAGAGCCATGGTCAGCCTCATGGATGTATCCTTACTCAGCCTGCCGGGAACAAATTGAAATCCTGATCTGCCCTCATTGTTCTCTTAGAGTTACAAGTTTGGGTTTAGTGATCCTGTTCTGACCCGCCCCAGGTTTTTCCTGTTTGGTTGTTTTTGTTCTCCAGTGAGTTGGAAGACCTTAACTGGACCCCAGAAAGATGGCAGCGCTCGGCTTGGTCTGTTGGAGTTTCAGATCCTGTGGAACAAAATCAGGAAGTGGTTGGTGAGTCAGACACCTGAAAATGTGAGACCAGATCAGTGCTGAGCTTTACAGCTGGTCCAACACCTGCTGAGACCTGAAACCAGGAAGCTTTTAATAGAAACTGGGCTCATGTTACACTTCTGGTCCTGGTAAAACCCTTCAGAATCCTTTCTACTGTGTGTTATAGGGGATCTTCAGAGAGTTTGATCTGGATAAATCTGGCTGCATGAGCTCCTATGAAATGCGTCTGGCACTGGAAAATGGCGGTGAGTTGTGTTCATCCTGAAAGTTGAATCTTTTCTGATTGGAGTTCTGTTTGATGACCTGACCTGAAGCTGCTCGGACTGCAGGTTTCAGACTCAACAACAAATTATACCAGATGCTGATCGCTCGGTACGCCGACAATGAGGTCATCGATTTTGACAACTTCACATGCTGTCTGGTCAAACTGGAGGCCATGCTCAGTACGTTCAATATGAGTCTCTGATCTGAAGAACACCCAGCTTCACACGGCCCTGATCCGGTTTCTGTTTCTGTTTCTGTTTCTGTCAGGAACCTTTCAGGGACTGGACCGGGACGGGACAGGAACTGTGGAAGTGAACATCATCGAGGTAACAGATGTTAACCATGTCATTTCATTTCATTCAGCTTTATTTGTACCACTCAAATTCACAGCAGTTCTCTCGAGAGAAAGTTAATTACTGTTGTCCAGTTACAGTCCAGTCCAGTTTATTTAATTAGTCAAATTACTAATTAATTAATTAGTCTAATTACAAATTAATTAATTAGTCTAATTACTAATTAATTAGTCTAATTACTAATTAATTAGTCTAATTACTAATTAATTAATTGGTCTAATTACTCATTAATTAGTCTAATTACTATCCAGTTCAGTCTAATTAATTCTCCAGCCTGAGCTGCACAAGGAGAGTGAAGATGAAAACCTCCATCAGAACCAGGACCAGAACCAGGAAGGAAAACCTCCATCAGGACCAGGACCAGGACCAGGAAGGAAAACCTCCATCAGGACCAGGAAGGACAAACTCCATCAGGACCAGGACCAGGAAGGAAAACCTCCATCAGGACCAGGACTAGGGAGGAAAACCTCCATCAGGACCAGAACCAGGAAGGAAAACCTCCATCAGGACCAGAACCAGAACCAGGGAGGAAAACCTCCATCAGGACCAGGAAGGAAAACCTCCATCAGGACCAGGACCAGGAAGGAAAACCTCCATCAGGACCAGAACCAGAACCAGGGAGGAAAACCTCCATCAGGACCAGAACCAGAAAGGAAAACCTCCATCAGGACCAGGAAGGAAAATCTCTATCAGGACCAGGACCAGGAAGGAAAACCTCCATCAGGACCAGGAAGGAAAACCTCCGTCAGGACCAGGGAGGAAAACCTCCATCAGGACCAGGACCAGGAAGGAAAACCTCCATCAGGACCAGGGAGGAAAACCTCCATCAGGACCAAGAAGGAAAACCTCTATCAGGACCAGGGAGGAAAACCTACATCAGGACCAGGACCAGGAAGGAAAATCTCCATCAGGACCAGGGAGGAAAACCTCCATCAGGACCAGGGAGGAAAACCTCCATCAGGACCAGGAAGGAATACCTCCATCAGGACCAGGACCAGGAAGGAAAATCTCCATCAGGACCATGAAGGAAAATCTCCATCAGGACCAGGACCAGGAAGGAAAATCTCCATCAGGACCAGGACCAGGAAGGAAAACCTCCATCAGGACCAGGGAGGAAAATCTCCATCAGGACCAGGACCAGAACCAGGAAGGAAAACCTCCATCAGGACCAGGACCAGGACCAGGAAGGAAAATCTCCATCAGGACCAGGGAGGAAAATCTCCATCAGGACCAGGACCAGAACCAGGAAGGAAAACCTCCATCAGGACCAGGACCAGGAAGGAAAACCTCCATCAGGACCAGGACCAGGAAGGAAAAACTCCATCAGGACCAGGACCAGGAAGGAAAACCTCCATCAGGACCAGGGAGGAAAACCTCCATCAGGACCAGGGAGGAAAATCTCCATCAGGACCAGGACCAGGACCAGGAAGGAAAACCTCCATCAGGACCAGGACCAGGAAGGAAAACCTCCATCAGGACCAGGGAGGAAAATTTCCATCAGGACCAGGACCAGAACCAGGAAGGAAAACCTCCATCAGGACCAGGACCAGCAAGGAAAACCTCCATCAGGACCAGGACCAGGAAGGAACACCTCCATCAGGACCAGAACCAGACCCAGGGAGGAAAACCTCCATCAGGACCAGGAAGGAAAACGTCCATCAGGACCAGAACCAGAACCAGGGAGGAAAACCTCCATCAGGACCAGGACCAGGAAGGAAAATCTCCATCAGGACCAGAACCAGGGAGGAAAACCTCCGTCAGGGCCAGGGAGGAAAACCTCCATCAGGACCAGGACCAGGAAGGAAAACCTCCATCAGGACCAGGGAGGAAAACCTCCATCAGGACCAGGAAGGAAAACCTCTATCAGGACCAGGGAGGAAAACCTACATCAGTACCAGGACCAGGAAGGAAAATCTCCATCAGGACCAGGGAGGAAAACCTCCATCAGGACCAGGACCAGAACAGGGAAGGAAAATCTCTATCAGGACCAGGAAGGAAAATCTCCATCAGGACCAGGACCAGGAAGGAAAACCTCCATTAGGACCAGGTCGGAAAATCTCCATCAGGACCAGGACCAGAACCAGGAAGGAAAACCTCCATCAGGACCAGGACCAGGAAGGAAAACCTCCATCAGGACCAGGAAGGAAAACCTCCATCAGGACCAGGATTAGGGAGGAAAACCTCCATCAGGACCAGGAAGGAAAACCTCCATCAGGACCAGAACCAGAACCAGGGAGGAAAACCTCCATCAGGACCAGGAAGGAAAACCTCCATCAGGACCAGGACCAGGAAGGAAAACCTCCATCAGGACCAGAACCAGGGAGGAAAACCTCCATCAGGACCAGGACCAGGAAGGAAAATCTCCATCAGGACCAGAACCAGAACCAGGGAGGAAAACCTCCATCAGGACCAGGACCAGAACCAGAAAGGAAAACCTCCATCAGGACCAGGAAGGAAAACCTCCATCAGGACCAGGAAGGAAAACCTCTATCAGGACCAGGACCAGGAAGGAAAATCTCCATCAGAACCAGGGAGGAAAACCTCCATCAGGACCAGGAAGGAAAACCTCCATCAGGACCAGGGAGGAAAACCTCCATCAGGACCAGGACCAGGACCAGGAAGGAAAACCTCTATCAGGACCAGGACCAGGACCAGGAAGGAAAACCTCCTTTAGGACCAGGGAGGAAAACCTCCATCAGGACCAGGAAGGAAAACCTCTATCAGGACCAGGGAGGAAAACCTACATTAGGACCAGGACCAGGAAGGAAAATCTCCATCAGGACCAGGGAGGAAAACCTCCATCAGGACCAGGGAGGAAAACCTCCATCAGGACCAGGAAGGAAAGCCTCCATCAGGACCAGGGAGGAAAATCTCCATCAGGACCAGGAAGGAAAATCTCCATCAGGACCAGGACCAGGACCAGGACCAGGAAGGAAAATCTCCATCAGGACCAGGACCAGGAAGGAAAACCTCCATCAGGACCAGGGAGGAAAATCTCCATCAGGACCAGGAAGGAAAATCTCCATCAGGACCAGGACCAGGAAGGAAAACCTACATCAGGACCAGGAAGGAAAATCTCCATCAGGACCAGGGAGGAAAATCTCCATCAGGACCAGGACCAGGAAGGAAAACCTACATCAGGACCAGGGAGGAAAATCTCCATCAGGACCAAGAAGGAAAATCTCCATCAGAACCAGGGAGGAAAACCTCCATCAGGACCAGGAAGGAAAATCTCCATCAGGACCAGGACCAGGAAGGAAAACCTACATCAGGACCAGGGAGGAAAACCTCCATCAGGACCAGTAAGGAAAACCTCCATCAGGACCAGGACCAGGAAGGAAAACCTACATCAGGACCAGGAAGGAAAATCTCCATCAGGACCAGGGAGGAAAATCTCCATCAGGACCAGGAAGGAAAATCTCCATCAGGACCAGGGAGGAAAATCTCCATCAGGACCAGGACCAGGAAGGAAAACCTACATCAGGACCAGGGAGGAAAATCTCCATCAGGACCAAGAAGGAAAATCTCCATCAGAACCAGGGAGGAAAACCTCCATCAGGACCAGGAAGGAAAATCTCCATCAGGACCAGGACCAGGAAGGAAAACCTCCATCAGGACCAGTAAGGAAAACCTCCATCAGGACCAGGGAGGAAAACCTCCATCAGGACCAGGGAGGAAAACCTCCATCAGGACCAGGACCAGGGAGGAAAACCTCCATCAGGACCAGGGAGGAAAACCTCCATCAGGACCAGGACCAGGAAGGAAAACCTACATCAGGACCAGGGAGGAAAACCTCCATCAGGACCAGGACCAGGAAGGAAAACCTACATCAGGACCAGGGAGGAAAACCTCCATCAGGACCAGTAAGGAAAACCTCCATCAGGACCAGGGAGGAAAACCTCCATCAGGACCAGGGAGGAAAACCTCCATCAGGACCAGGACCAGGAAGGAAAACCTACATCAGGACCAGGGAGGAAAACCTCCATCAGGACCAGGACCAGGAGGGGTAAATGTAAGTGAAACATGCATGTGTTGTTTTGACAGCTGTGTTTTTTCTGCAGTGGCTGTTTGTGACGATGTGCGGCTGAAACTACGATGCTTCGGTTGGAGCGCCACCTACAGGACGTACGGCGGCGAGCGCGTGTACTTACCGGACCTGACCGGACCGGACTGGACTGCTGAAGTTCTGCTGTTGACAGAGTCAGAGAGGATCTTCAGCTCCGCTTGAACAACACTAACCTTCATATTTATCTCTGTATTCTCATCCTATTGCATGTCATAGATACACCTGGTCAGGTGAGACAGGAAGCTGTATGTAAACATCCATTATCACCATATATAAACAGGAAGCTCTGTAGAAGAAGAGGCTCTGGGTCCTCATCAGAACGATCTGTTTCCAGTCTTCAGGTTTCTGTTTTCATCTGTTCAGTCAGATTAAAGTCATGTCCTTCAAAGGCCAATATTTATTTATTTGTTTAGGTTAAGGAAAAAAGAAGCAGATCTTTGAGCATTTCTTTCTCTCTTCATCTCATATTTATTTTTCCTGTGAAACTGTTGGAGCAGAAAACAGAATCTGAAGATGAAGGAAGCACATCAACCAATCAGAAATGATGAAGCTGGAGTCAGAGTCAGACTCGCGTCCTCCTCTTCATCCATCAGTTTGCCTCAGTCAGAAGCTGCTGTAACCCCGGCCTCTAGAGGGCGCTCTAACTGTATTTATCTATTTATTCCTGAGGAGATGCTGACGCTTGTTTCAACCCAATAAAGTTGGACTGAAACACATCAGCTGACTGTGTGTGATTTTAAATGGTCTGTCTTTATTTGGCGATCTTTTTTTTTTTAACCTGTCCTGTCCAGCATCGTAGCAGCAGAATGATGGTCTGGTTTCTGTATCGTGCTGAACAAATTTACTCTGCCAAGGGAAGGTTTATGGGTAAAAGGCTCCTCTTGATAATCTGATTCATTCATTTATTTATTTACTTTGAATCCCGGAATCTATGTAAACTTAATGGACCTGACCGGAGGGGACAGAAAAAGAAGGAAAATAGCAAAAAGAAGCAAAAAGGGAAAGAAGAATAAAGAAAGAGGAGACAAAAACTCCACCGACAGAAGTAACGACCTTCAATCCACCATCACCAGACAACAAGCTGTTCCACCTGTACATGAACACACCAGAAAGTTTCCTACAACTTTTAATAAAAACAGAGCTGCTCGTCATTAAAAGTCTTAAATAATAACCAAATCAAAATGTCATGTTACAAACATATCACACCAACAACCAGATACTAACTCACAGGAAAAACAGAGAAATTATCTCTTAGTAAATAAACCCACTGGACACCTCAGTGACTGTCAGCATGCAGAGGATGAGGAAGAGGAGGGATCAGTGATGAAGAGTGGTGAGTGAGGTCGTGAAAATGCGACCACGCCTCTACGGAGGTCAGAGGCAGACCAGGGCAGCAGAGGAGAGCCCCAGCCAGAGCCCCCCACGGTCTTTGGTCACAGGTCCCAGTGGGCCAAGATCGGCAACCGTTGGCCCCGCCAGGGTCCGGCCACCCAGGGCAGCCCAAACAAAGGGCCCAGGGCCCCAGCAGCCCAGAGGCGGCCACCCCACCCCCCAAAGGCAGAGGGCCCACAACATGCCTAGGAGGACCAGTACCAATACTAACAACATAATATAAAACAAACAACGTAATATACTATTAACAACGTAATATACTACAAACAAAGGTAATGTACTACTAACAATGTAATATACTACTAAAAATGCTAATATACTACTAACAACGTAATATACTACAAACAACGTAATATACTACTAACAACTTAATATACTACAAAAGGCGTAATATACTACTAACAACATAATATACTACTAACAACATAATATACTACTAACAATGTTGTATACTACTAACAATGTAATAAACTACTAACAAGGTAATATACTACTAACAAAGTAATATACTACAAACAAGGTAATGTACTAATAACAATGTAATATACTACTAAAAATGCTAATATACTACTAACAACGTAATATACTACAAACAAGGTAATATACTAATAACAATGTAATATACTACAAACAACGTAATTTACTACTAACAACGTAATATACTACAAACAAGGTAATATACTACTAACAACGTAATATACTACAAACATAATATACTACTAACAACGTAATATACTACAAAAGGAGTAATATACTACTAACAACATAATGTACTACTAACAATGTTGTATACTACTAACAATGTAATAAACTACTAACAAGGTAATATACTACTAACAAAGTAATATACTACAAACAAGGTAATGTACTTCAAACAACGTAATATACTGCTAACGTAATATGCTACTAACAATGTAATATACTACTAACAACGTAATTGACTACTAATAACATGATGTACTACTAACAACGTAATATACTACTAACAAGGTAATGTACTGTAACCGGGTGGTTTTACTCCAGGGTAATTATGGCGGTGTGTTTTCCGACCCTATGCGTGGTCGTGAAGGCATCACGGGCCGTATTGCTTCCGTTTCTCCGCGTAGGCTCATCAGGGAGAGTATAAACAGGTGTGGTAGCTAGAATGTCTTCCTCTCTCTACCTTTGGGCGTGTTGGCGGCGGTGCGGCGTGTCGCCACGAGCTGGTTGCCGTGGTTTGTTAGAGCCAGGTCGTCTGGTTTTATTGGTTGGGCCGTGGATTTTCTCCAAGCTTTGCTGGAGAAGACGGAGCTGCTGGTATTTCTGGAGTGGCGTTGGAGTAGAGCTACGTTGCTCGGGACGGAGATTGCCTCTGCTCCCTACTGTGCTCTCTTTAGTCTATGGTGCTCAAATTAGTTGACGGTGCCCGTAGTAGTGGGTTTTGCACACCTTAGTTTGACTGTCCCACCTACCCTATGTCCTAACCTAGGGTCCACGCCCTTTAGATTATTTTGTCTGCAGAAGAAAACATGTTTTTTTTAAGGGTTTGGTAATTTGGGGATTCATGATTGGTTTGGTTTTGCTATTAATTTACTAACTCTTGGTTTGTTTTGGGTTTTGGTTGCAGTGGATTTTGTGTTAACACCCACATTACTTAACGTGTTTTATTGTGTTGTGTTTTATACATTGTTTAATAAGGAGATTATTTATCCGTTATAGGCATGGGCGGAGCTAGAGGGGAGGCCGGGGTAGCACTGCACCCCCCTGAAATCTTATTGGACCCCCCAAGTGCCACCCCAGATGATTGACATATCACAGCACCGCACGTCTCCGCTCCGCCGAACGGAGCCAGTTGAAATCAGCGACGCCTATTGACTGCTAAGTCGCTCCTGGACAGTAGTTGACGCTATGTATCACAAAGAGTTGTAATCCACCTTTATTAGGAGAAGAAGAAGAATCGCCACGGAAAAAGAGGAAGATTTGAACTAGAGTCGAGGACGGTTATCGTTCCTGTGCCTTGAGCTATATTTGAAAAGAAGATGCAAAAGAAGGCGAGAAGAAGGATAATAACCTTCTTGGACAGTGAAATCCTCATTCTAAAGTAAATTTCACGGTGGTGTCCTTTATATTCACAAATCTCATCTCCTGTGTGCTTAGTATGTACATTTTAACATTTATTTGCATCCAATTGAGATTGATTGGTCGAGAAACAAATTCATTGGCATAATCTGTGGACCCCCTGAAATAGCATTGGCCACCCTCTGGCCACCCCAAGGATAAAAGTCTAGCTCCGCCACTGGTTATAGGGAGCCCTGGACCATTCTTTGGGAATTGGGTTGGTCTACCTGTGGGCTCTTGTGGTCCCGCCCTCAGTCACGATCCGGGCCCCATCTCCCCGTGTTACAGTACTACAAACAACGTAAATTACTACTAAAAACGTGATATACTACAAACAACGTAATATACTACTAACAACGTAATTTACTACAAACAACATAATATACTACAAACAAGGTAATGTACTACAAACAACGTAATATCCTACAAACAACGTAATAAAATACAAACAACGTAATATACAACTAACAACGTAATTTACTACTAAACGTAATATACTACTAACAAGGTAATATACTACTAACAACGTAATAACAAGAAACAACGTAATATACTACTAACAAGGTAATATACTACTAACAAGTTAATATACTACTAACAACGTAATAAACTACAAACAACGTAATATACTACTAACAACGTCATTTACTACTAACAACGTAATATACTACAAACAATTCAATTCAATTCAATTCAATTCAAACTTTATTTGTATAGCCCTTTTCATACATTGTCATGCAATACAAAGTGCTTTACAGTGTAAAAACATATATTAAAAATGTAAGAGTAGAATAATGCAAATGCTATCTACTTTACATTTGAAATCACACACATTCACACACACACACACACACACACCCAAGCGCGCAACACACAGCACAAACAGATGATGCCACTCTTCTTTTCATAGAATTAAAACTATTCTTTCTAGTTCCTGTCTCTTTAACTGAAACGGTTTAAGAACAAAGTTTGAGAGAGAGATCTAAAAGACAAGATAAAAGACGATTGGCTTGACACCACTGTGAGGAAGCAATACCTTGGGGACCCATCCACACCATGAGCGCCCCACCAGCAACCACAGAGGCCATCGCCACAGGAGCCGCCAAGATCGGGTCAGGCGAGGGCCCTCACCACAGCCACAGGACTGCAATGCAGGGCCCGTCAGCCATCCCGTCCAGGTCGACCCCCGCAGCGACAACCCTGCAGGCCGGAGAGACAGCCCACGATGTGGAGGATCCCCATGAGGGAACACCGGAGCTAGAGGATAAAAGATAAAAAAAAAAAAAAAAAAAGATAAAAGCTGAAAATAAAACACAGTATAAGATACATAAAAGAGCATAAATAAATCAACGTAATAAGAACAATAAAAGAAAATTAATATATATTAAAAAGTCAATTTAAGACCAAGATACAAATGAGTGATAAAAATAGACAAAATAGATAAATAGATTAATTAAAATAACTGAATAAATAAACTAATAATGTTGTTAGTCAAATAACTAAATGATTAAGAAGTTCAATTAAAAGCTAAGCTAAAAAGATGTGTCTTGAGCCTCTTTTTAAAAGCATCTACAGTCTCTGCAGACCCGAGGCCCTCTGGCAGGCCGTTCCACAGGCGAGGACCACAATATTGGAACGTGGCCTCGCCATGTGTTTTGGTCCTCGCCTTAGGAACGACCAAAAGGCCGGTACCAGAGGACCTCAGGGTCCGCGAGGGTTTGTAGTCTAAAAGCAGGTCAGATAAATAAGAAGGCCCAAGACCATTAAGACATTTATAAACAAGTAAGAGAACCTTAAAATCAATCCTGAAACGCACGGGGAGCCAATGCAGCGATTTTAAAACTGGTGTAATGTGTTCCCGCACAAACAAGGTAATATACTACTAACAACATAATATACTACTAACAACGTAATTTACTACTAACAATGTAATATAACACTAACAACGTAATATACTACAAAAGACATAAAATACTACAAACAACGTATTATACTACTAACAATGTAATATACTACTAACAACGTAATAAACAACAAACAACGTAATATACTACTAACAAGGTAATATACTATTAACAACGTAATATACTACTAACAACGTAATATACTACAAAAGACGTAAAATACTACAAACAACGTATTATACTACTAACAATGTCATATACTACTAACAACGTAATAAACAACAAACAACGCAATATACTACTAACAAGGTAATATACTATTAACAACGTGATATACTACTGACAACGTCATATAAAACAAAAGACGTAAAATACTACAAACAACGTATTATACTACAAACAAGGTAATATACTACTAACAACGTACTATACTACAAAAGACGTAAAATACTACTAGCAACGTATTATACTACTAACAATGTAATATACTACTAAAAATGTAATATACTACTAACAACAAAATATACTAACATACTACTAACAACGTAGTATACTACTAACAATGTAATATACTACTAACAACGTAATATACTAACAACGTAATAAACAACAAACAACGTAATATACCACTAACGACGTAATATAGTACAAACACAGTAAAATGATACTAACAACATAATATAAAACAGGCAACATAATGTACTATTAACAACGTAATACGCTCTTAACAATGTAATATACTACTAACAACATAATATACTACTAACAACGTAATTTACTACTAACAATGTAATATACTACTAACAACGTAATATACTTTTAACTATGTAATATACTACTAACAACGTGATTTACTACTAACAATGTAATATACTACTAACAACGTAATATACTACAAAAGACGTAAAATACTACAAACAACGTATTATACTACTAACAATGTAATATACTACTAACAATGTAAGATAGTGCTAACAACGTAATTTACTAACAACATAATATACTACTAACAACGTAATTTACTACTAACAATGTAATATACTACTAACAATGTAATATACTACAGAAGACGTAAAATACTACAATCAACATATTATACTACTAACAATGTTATATACTACTAACACTGTAAGATAGTGCTAACAACGTAATTTACTACTAACAACATAATATACTAACTAACAATGTAATATACTACTAACAACGTAATATACTTTTAACAATGCAATATACTACTGACAACGTAATTTACTACTAACAATGTAATATACTACTAACAACGTAATTTACTACTAACAATGTAATATACTACTAACAACGTAATATACTACAAAAGACGTAAAATACTACAAACAACGTATTATACTACTAACAATGTAATATACTACTAACAACGTAATAAACAACAAACAACGTAATATACTACTAACAAGTTAATATACTATTAACAACGTACTAACAACATAATAAACAACAAACAACGTAATATACTACTAACAAGGTCATATACTATTAACAACGTAATATACTACTGACAACGTCATATAATACAAAAGACGTAAAATACTACAAACAACGTATTATACTACTAACAATGTAATATACTACAAACAACGTATTATACTACTAACAATATGATATACTACTAACAAGGTAATAAACAACAAACAACGTAATTTACTACTAACAACGTAATATACTACAAAAGACGTAAAATACTACAAACAACGTATTATACTACTAACAATGTAATATAATACTAACAACGTAATAAACAACAAACAACGTAATATACTACTAACAAGGTAATATACTACTAACAAGGTAATGTACCATTAACAACGTAATATACTACTGACAACGTCATATAAAACAAAAGACGTAAAATACTACAAACCTATTATACTACAAACAAGGTAATATACTACTAACAACGTACTATACTACAAAAGACGTAAAATACTACTAGCAACGTATTATACTACTAACAATGTAATATACTACTAAAAATGTAATATACTACTAACAACAAAATATACTAACATACTACTAACAACGTAGTATACTACTAACAATGTAATATACTACTAACAACGTAATATACTAACAACGTAATAAACAACAAACAACGTAATATACCACTAACGACGTAATATAGTACAAACACAGTAAAATGATACTAACAACATAATATAAAACAGGCAACATAATATACTATTAACAACGTAATATGCTCTTAACAATGTAATATACTACTAACAACATAATATACTACTAACAACGTAATTTACTACTAACAATGTAATATACTACTAACAACGTAATATACTTTTAACTATGTAATATACTACTAACAACGTGATTTACTACTAACAATGTAATATACTACTAACAACGTAATATACTACAAAAGACGTAAAATACTACAAACAACGTATTATACTAAGAATGTAATATACTACTAACAATGTAAGATAGTGCTAACAACGTAATTTACTACTAACAACATAATATACTACTAACAACGTAATTTACTACTAACAATGTAATATACCACTAACAATGTAATATACTACAGAAGACGTAAAATACTACAATCAACATATTATACTACTAACAATGTTATATACTACTAACACTGTAAGATAGTGCTAACAACGTAATTTACTACTAACAACATAATATACTACTAACGTAATTTACTACTAACAATGTAATATACTACTAACAATGTAATTTACTACTAACAACATAATATACTACTAACAACGTAATTTACTACTAACAATGTAATATACTACTAACAACGTAATATACTTTTAACAATGCAATATACTACTGACAACGTAATTTACTACTAACAATGTAATAAACTACTAACA